>NW_025213367.1:31756-32480 GCF_004010195.1 Chiloscyllium plagiosum | reverse complement strand
TATGTCAATATTGTCAATATCTCTTGTATTCAATAACAACTTATCAACAGTCAACAGATTGTGCAACAGCAGATTGAGTCAAGTTAAAAATTAAAGAAGATTTTCTAAGATTAAACTGTTCAAAATAATTTGCAAAAGAAGGAAATGAAATGAACAGCAAGAAGTTAGGGTTTGGAATGCAGTGGAAGTGTGCTGGAGGCAGGTTTATTCAAAGCATTCAAGAAAACTTTGAATGATTATTCCAAAAGAAACAATGAACAGGCTTAAGGGCAGGAAAATGGTACTAACTCATAATGTTCATTCAAAGAGATAGCAATGACACAATCATTCGAATGGGCTCCTTCTGCATGGCAACAATTCTATGAAAATGTGAACTCCTTGAACAGCTACATCTTGAGGTGTTCCATTGTTCATCAAGTGTAGGCTCATTCAATATTTATTTTACTTTTTTTAATCAAAGTTAGAAATTCAATTTAGAAATTTCTTGACTTCATAGATCAGTGCCATATGAATGATCTGTGCATGTCATAGAGTCATAGACTCATAGAGATGTACAGCATGGAAATGGACACTTCGGTCCAACCTGTCCATGCCAACCAGATATCCCAACCCAATCTAGTCAAACCTGCCAGCACCCTGCCCATATCCCTCCAAACTTTTCCTATTCATATACCCATCCAAATGCCTCTTAAATATGCAATTGTACCAGCCTCCACTACTTCCT
>NW_025213367.1:14835-28842 GCF_004010195.1 Chiloscyllium plagiosum | reverse complement strand
TCAGATAGTTCTCCCTCAGTATCTCAGATAGTTCTCCCTCAGTACCTCAGAACTTTCTCCCTCAGTACCTCTGATAGTGCTCGTTCAATACCTCAGAAAGTGCTCCCTCAATAGCTCAGAAAGTGCTCCATCAATACCTCAGATAGTTCTCCCTCAGTATCTCAGATAGTTCTCCCTCAGTACCTGGGAAAGTACTCCGTTAATACCTCAGATAGTGCTTCCTCAATACCTCAGATAGTTCTCCCTCAATACCTCAGATAGTGCTCCCTCAATTCCTCTGAACGTGCTCGTTCAATACCTCAGAAAGTGCTCCCTCAATAGCTCAGAAAGTGCTCCATCAATACCTCAGATAGTTCTCCCTCAATACCTCAGATAGTGCTCCCTCAATTCCTCTGAACGTGCTCGTTCAATACCTCAGAAAGTGCTCCCTCAATAGCTCAGAAAGTGCTCCATCAATACCTCAGATAGTTCTCCCTCAATACCTCAGATAGTGCTCCCTCAATTCCTCTGAACGTGCTCGTTCAATACCTCAGAAAGTGCTCCCTCAATAGCTCAGAAAGTGCTCCATCAATACCTCAGATAGTTCTCCCTCAATACCTCAGATAGTGCTCCCTCAATTCCTCTGAACGTGCTCGTTCAATACCTCAGAAAGTGCTCCCTCAATAGCTCAGATAGTGCTTCCTCAATACCTCAGATAGTTCTCCCTCAATACCTCAGATAGTTCTCCCTCAATACCTCAGATAGTGCTCCCTCAATTCCTCTGAACGTGCTCGTTCAATACCTCAGAAAGTGCTCCCTCAATAGCTCAGAAAGTGCTCCATCAATACCTCAGATAGTTCTCCCTTATTACCTCAGATAGTGCTTCCTCAGTACCTCAGAAAATGCTCCCTCAATACCTCGGAAAGTGCTCCCACAGTACCTCAGAAAGTGATCCCACACTACATCCGATAGTTCCCCCTCAGTACCTGAGATAGTTCTCCCTCAGTACCTCAGAAGGTGCTCCCTCAATACCTCAGAAAATGCTCCTTCAATACCTCAGTAAGTGCTCCCTTAATACCTCAGATAGTGTTTCCTCAATACCACTGAAAGTGCTCCATCAATACCTCAGATAGTTCTCCCTCAATACCTCAGATAGTGCTCCCTCAATACCTCTGAAAGTGCTCCCTCAATACCTCAGATAGTTCTCCCTCAATACCTCTGATAGTGTCCCCTCAATACCTCAGATAGTGCTACCTCATTACCTCAGATAGTGCTCCCTCAGTACCTCAGAAAGTGCTCCCTCAATACCTCAGAAAGTGCTCCTTCAATACCTCAGATAGTTCTCCCACAGTACCTCAGATAGTGCTTCCTCAGTACCTCAGATAGTTATCCCTCAATACCTCTGAATGTGCTCCCTCAGTACCTCAGAAAGTGCTCCCTCAGTACCTCAGATAGTTGTCCCTCAGTACCTCAGATAGTGCTTCCTCAATACCTCAGAAAGTGCTCTCTCAGGACCTCAGATAGTTCTCCCTCAGTACCTCAGAAAGTGCTCCCTCAATACCTCGGAAAGTACTCCCTCAATGCCGAAGAAAGCATCACTTTGTTGTGTTTAACCCCCAAAGCCCCTTAGATAGTAGCTGCACAGAACATTCACATCCTCAACACTTCAGGGCTCAGCCCAGCTCCCCCCTCAGATTGCGTTCAAATCCCTTCAGACTGCAAGGACACACATCCACCCCAGTCCAAGATTGGAGCCCATGTCCCCAGGACATGACTTGTCTCTCTGGATTAATTTTAGAATTCCTGCAGTCTAGAAACAAGCCATTCCGTCCATTGGCTCCACACTGACTGTCTGAACAGCATCGCACCCAGACTCACAACCTCTACTCTATCCCTGTAGTGCTGCATTTCCCATGGCATCTTTGGGCGGTGGGATGTAGCTGGATCACCCAGAGGGAACCCGCACAAATACAGAGAGAATGTGTAAACTCCACACAGACAGTCACCGTGAGTTAGAATTAAACCACGGAGGCACTGTGCTGTCCTCTCTCCTTGGATGCCATCTCATCTAACCTTTTACTAAGCAGTCTCCCATGTGAAACCTTCTCGTCTGTCTCCTTGGTCATCCCTTCAAAAGCTGTATCAAGTTGGATAAACCATTTCCACAAACAAAGCCAAGCTGACCATTCCTAATCAATTCTTGCTTTTCCAAATGGATGTAAATTGTCTCTCAGAATGCCCTCCAAAAGCTTACCCACCACAGCCATCAGGCTCACAGCTCCATAGTTCAATGGCTGTTCCTTGCAGCATTACTTCAATAATGGCACATCATTAATTACCCTCCAGCCTTCAGACACCTCACCCGTTGCCACTGATCGGTCCATGTCACAAGGCCATCTCCATCCTTCTGTAATGTACTGAGATACATTTCCACCGTCTTTGGAGATTTATTGGGTTGTAAGAAGGCCAGACCACTCAGAACCATCTCTCTCTATATATGCTAATTCATTTAAGTGTATCACAGAGCATCTCCACGATTTCATACCAACCCTGTCCCAATGAGCATTGACAAAATGCATCCATTCACTGCAGCCTCTGGGTCCATGCACAAATTCTCACTGTGTTCCACAACCTACTCTTTCTCTCATTATCAATTCACCCTTAATGTCACTGTAAAGTCCTTTCAGATTTTTATTTCCTCTCTTAGCATTCCTCGCTCCGGGACAGTTAGCCTGCAATACGATCTGGAGGAGTGTGGGATGTCATTCTGGATGTGGATTAGTATTGGGAAGCCAGAAATAAGGAACACACGACTGGACTGAGTGTGGGGCAGTGGGATTCATTTGGGATGAGCAGACGGAAGCTGAGGAATAAACCTCAGCCCTGCAGCATGAAAATATCCCTTTGAGCTAGCAGGTCAGTCACACGAAACGAAAATTTGATCCCTGGGAAAAGAGGGTGGTAACCAAATGAAGACGGTCTGTTTGAACACAATCTCTGGAATCTAGACGTGGGAATCATTGTTGAGCAGGGTCTGTACTAAGCAGAGACCGAAATAAACTGAACAACTTCAGATATTCCTCTTAGACCACAAGACATGGGAGCAGAAATTAGGCCATTCAGCCCATCTGATAGTGTGGCACTCACTCAGTACTGACTCTCTTACAATGCAGGTATCCCCCAGACTGATGCGCTGACAGTACAGCACCCCATCAGTCATGATCCTCTGACAGCATGGCACTCCCTCAGTACTGACTCTCTGACAGTGCAGCGCTCCCTCAGCACTGTCCCCAGAGTGACCCTCTGACATTGCGGCAAGCCCCCATTACTGACCCCCTGATAGCGCAGCACTCCCTCAATAGTATCCTCTGGGAGTGCAGCACTCCCTCAGTAATGACCCTCTGACAGTGCAGCATTTCCACAGTACTGACCCTCCGACAGTATGGCACCCCCGCAGTGCTGACCCTCTGACAGTGCAGCCCTCCCTCAAACTGACCCTCTGACAGTCCAGCACTGCCTCAGTACTGACCCTCTGACAGTGCGACACTCCTTCTGTACTGACCCTCTGAAAGTGCAGCTCTCCCTCAATACTGACCCTCTCATAGTGCGGCGCTCCCTCAGTACTGACCCTCTGACAGTGCAGCAATCCCTCAGTACAGACCCTCTGACAGTGCAGCACTCCCTCAGTACTGACCCTCTGACAGTGCAGCAAACCCTGAGTACTGACCCTCTGACAGTGTAGCACTCCGTCAGTACTGAACCTTTGAAAGTGCAGCACTCCCTCTGTACTGACCATCTGACAGTGCAGCACTCCCTCAGTAATGACCCTTTGACAGTGCAGCGCTCCCTCAGTACTGACACTCTGACAGTGTGGCACTCCCTCATTACAGACCCTCTGACAGTGCAGCATTTCTACAGTACTGACCCTCCGACAGTATGCCACACCCGCAGTGCTGACTCTCTGACAGTGCAGCCCTGCCTCAAACTGACCCTCTGACAGTGCATCACTCCCTGAGTACTGACCCTCTGACAGTGCAGCACTCCCTCAGTAATGACCCTCTGACAGTGCAGCACTCTCTCAGTACTGACCCTCCAACAGTGCAGCATTCCCTCAGTACTGACCATCTTACAGTGCAACACTCCCACAGTAATAACCCTCTGACAGTGCAGCACTCCCTCAGTACTGACCCTCTGACAGTGCAGCACACACTCAGTACTGACCCTCTGACAGTGCAACACCCCCACAGTGCTAACCCTCTGACAGTGCAGCGCTCCCTCAGTTTTGACCCTCCGTCAGTGCAACACTCCCTCAGTACCGACCCTCTGACAGTGCAGCACATCCTCAGTGTTGACCCTCCGAAGGTGCAGCAAGCCCTCAGTACTGACCCTCCGACAGTGCTGCACTCCCGCTGCACTGACCCTCTGACAGTGCAGCACTCCTCAGTGTTGACCCTCTGACAGTGCAGCACTCCCTCTGTACTGACCCTCTGACAGTGCAGCACTCTCTCAGTACTGACCCTCTGACAGTGCAGCACTCCCTCAGCACTGACCCTCTTTTTTTCTATTTCATAGAGTCTTGTGGAAATGTGGAGACATAGGGTTTGCACGATCTGAGGAAGCATGAGAGAGACACACAAACCAAACCCTGTCTGAAACTCTCTGCAATAGATTATTCAGAGGCACAGAGTCACAGAGGTGCACAGCTTGGAAACAGACCCTCCTGTCCAACTCGTCCATACCAACCAGATATTCTCATCTCATTTCATTCCATTTGGAAGCACTTGACTGATATCCCTCTAAACACTTCCTATTCACATACTCATCCTGATGCCTTTTAAATGTCACAATTATACCAGCCCTCATCACTTCCTCTGGCAGCTACCTGCATGTCCTTGAATAAGTGCTCAAACATTCATACTGTCGATAATAAACACCAACCTACGATTGGTTATCATTGTCATTTTCAACCGACCCTTAGCTTCTTCATTACGCTGATTTCAACTCAGGGAAAGAAACAGAGTTAGTGACCAACCACCGTGACCCTGTTATAAAACTTATTTTCAAATGTGGCTTGCATGTGATTACCACACCCTCTAATAGTTGCCTGGAAGATGGGGGTGAGCTGTACTCTCCTGCTGCTGTCCTTGGGTGTCCCACAGTGATGTTAGAGAGGGAGTTCCAGGATTTTGACCTGAACCATGTAAAGAGCTCTCTTGGTGGAGTGCCTTTTTAAAGTTGGGAAGTTATTATAGACCCGGAGGACCCGAGAGCTGTTGTATTGTCAGAGAGAGAGAGGACTGGTGGGTCACACACCTAAGTGAGGGATGAGGTTGAGAAGCTGGGTCCTTCATGGTAATTTCAGACATGACAGAGATTGAACCAACAATGTTGGCATCATGAACCTGTTCGCTGTGGTAACTGACCCTCCTTTGTAGCAGAGGGATTCAATCCCTTGAACAGAGCAAGCTTGAGAATTCAACACTAAAATCAATCTGTACGGACGCGCTAGAGACCTGAAACATCAATACAGAGATTGTTGAAGAAGCTAAGCAAGTCCAGCAGCATTTATGAAGGGAAAGGGAGAAAGAGACAGACAGAGTTCACCTTTCAATCCATTGACTTCTGCGGGAAAGTTCCTTCAGAACAGACCGTTTTGAGGAATGGTCACTTGAAATGTGAATTGTTCCTCTCTCTCTTCACCGTTGCTACTGAATATCCCCAGCCATCTGTTTGCTTGAGAATTTGATCTGACCTGATGCAAGCATCACTGAGTAATTCAGTGTGTGTTCAATGCCCTGAGGCTGCTTCTGCTGAAAGTTGACGAGCAGGTTTAAGGCTGTGTAAGGTATTGTATTCGGAGGTAGAAGTACATGGGAGAACAGATACAGAACACAGGCACTTCACAAAGATCCTTATAAATTTAACTTTGTGATGTTAATTCAGAAGCAACAGCTCAGACCTAACATTTCAGTTAATCAGCCAAGGGGAGGATATATGTCATGGCAAAGACTTGTTGTAAAGACTGTACAGAACCGAACTTTAGTGACTATGTTTGTACGTAAAGTTATTTTTGTGAATAAGACGCTTTTTGAAATTGATATAAATGTTTTTTCGAGGGGAACCAAGCATCTTGAGCTTTTGGAGGCATTGCCCTTGTCCATAATCTTTCTTAAATAAACGTGAGACAAGTTAGATACTCCACGGGTATAGACATCAAACTGTCATCAACGGGGAGGAGATGGTGGGATTGTCACCGGGGCTCAGTGTTGCCTCACACCACCCGGGTTCGATTCCAGCCTCAGGCGACTGTCTGTGTGGAGTTGGCACATTCTCCCCATGTCTGCCTCCGGGTGCTCCAGTTTCCACCCACTGTCCAAGGATGTGCAGGCTAGGTGGATTAGCCAGAGGAAATGAAGGGATCCAGGGATAGAGAAGGTGGGTGGGATGCTCTGCCGAGGGTCAGTGTGAACCTGATAGGCCGAATGGCCTCCTTCCACATCTTAGGGAATCCATGATTAATCCAGAGACTCAAATAATGTTCTGTGCCCTGGGCTCCAATCTTGGAGGTGGCTGTGGGTCATCACAGTGAGAACAGGTTTGGGGATGAACACGGTCCAAGGGGGCAACAGGTTTGTTTTCTGAGGTGTTGAGGGCGTGAATGTTCTGTCGAGGTGTTTTGGTGCTAAACATGCTGAGGCGATGGTTTCTGAGGTATCGAGGGAGCACTATCTGTCAGTAAAGGGTGCAGATGGTCGAAAGGTACAGATACACTTCATAAAACATAGAACATAGCACATAGAACAGTACAGCACAGATCAGGCCCTTCAACCCACGATGTTGTGCCGACCATTGATCCTCATGTAAGGTAAACCTCATGTATGAACACTCAAACGTCTGTGACCATATGCATGTCCAGCAGTCTCTTAAATATCCCCAATGACCTTGCTTCCACAACTGCTGCTTGCAACGCATTCCATGCTCTCGCAACTCTCTGCGTAAAGAACCCGCCTCTGACATACCCTCTATACTTTCCCCCAAACAGCCTAAAACTATGACCTCTCGTGTTAACAATTTCTGCCCTGGGAAAAAGGTCTCTGGCTATCAACTCTATCTATGCCTCTTTTTATCTTGTACACCTCAATTAGGTCCCCTGTCTTCCTTCTTTTTTCAACTGAAAGACGTCCGAGCTCAGTCAACCTCTCTTTGTTCGATAAGCCCTCCATTTCAGTCAGCATCCTGGTAAACCTCCTCTGAACCCTCTCCAAAGGATCCACATCTTTCCTATAATAGGGCGACCAGAACTGGACACAGTATTCCAAGTGCGTTGTAACCAAAGTTTTATACAGCTGCATCAAGATCTCACGACTCTGAAACACAATCCTCCTGTTAATGAAAGGCAAAACAACATATGCTTTCTTAACAACACTGTCCACTTGGGTAGCCATTTTAAAGGATCTCTGTACCTGCACCTCAAGATCCCTCTGTGCCTCCACACTGCTAAGAATCCTGTACTCAGCTTTCAAATTTGACCTTCCAAAATGCATCACCTCGAATTTATCCAGGTTGAACTCCATCTGCCACCTCTCAGCCCATCTCTGCATTCTGTCAATGTCCCGCTGCAGCCAACAACAGCCCTCTATACTGTCAACGACACTTCCAACCTTTGTACGCCCTGTCTGAAAACTTGCTGACCCATCCTTCAATCCCCTCATCCAAGTCATTAATAAAAATTACAAATAGTAGAGGCCCAAGGACAGAGCCCTGTGGAACACCACTCACCACAGATTTCCAGGCAGAATATTTTCCTTCTACGACTACTCACTGTCTTCTGTTGGCCAGCCAATTCTGTATCCAGACAGCTAGGTTTCCCTGTATCCCATTCCTCCTGACCTTCTGAACGAGCCTACCGTGGGGAACCTTATCAATGCCTTACTGAAGTCCACATACGCAACATCCATAGCTCGACCCTCATCAACTTGCCTAGTAACATCCTCAAAGAACTCAGTAAGGTTTGTGAGGCATGACCTGCCCCTCACAAAGCTATGTTGATTGCATTTAATCAAGCCATGCTCTTCCAGATAGTCATAAATCCTGTGCCTCAGAATCCTTTCTAACTCCTTACAGACGACAGACGTGAGAGTGTCTGGTCTGTAATTGCCGGGGATTTCCCTATTTCCTTTCTTGAAGAGAGGAATTACATTTACCTCACTCCAGTCCTCAGGTACGACTCCACTGGAGAGCGAGGATGTATGGATCTTCGCAAGCAGCGAAGCAATCACATTTCTCACTTCCCAAAGCAGCCGAGGACAAATCTGGGCCCTGGCGACTTGTCAATCTTAATGTTTGTCAAAATGTTCAGCACATCAGCTTCCTCAATCTCTCTCCGTTCCAGCATGCTAACTGCTCCTCAATGGTTTCATTCACTACAAAGTCCTTTTCTTTAGTAAAGACAGAAGCAAAAAACTAATTTAGTGCTTCCCCTACCCCCTCAGACTCTGTACACAAGTTCCCTATGCTATCCCTGATCGGCCCTACTCTTTCTTTGATCATTGTCTTATTCCTCACATACATGTAAAATCCCTTTAGATTCTCCCTAATCCTTCCTGCCAAGCCTTTTTCGTGCTCCCTCCTGGCTCTCCTCAGGCCACTTTTGAGCTCCTTCCTCGCCTGCCTGTAATCCTCTAGAGCTGAGCAGGAACCTTGCCTCCTCCATCTTACGTAAGCTGCCTTCTTTCTTTTGACGAGAAACTCCTCTGCTCTCGACATCCAAGGTTCCTTTATCTTGCCCCTTCTTGCCTGTCTCAGAGGAACACATTTATGCATCACTCGCAACAACTGTTCCTTAAACTGTCTCCACATGTCTATAGTGACCTTTCCATTGAGCAATTGCTCCCATTCCATGTTTCCCGACTCACGTCTGATAGTATCATAGTTTCCTTTTCCCCAATTAAATGTCCTCCCATTGTGCCTGCTTCTCTCCTTCTCCATGGCTATATAGAATGTGAGGTAGTTGTGGTCACTATCACCAAAATGCTCTCCCACCGCAAGATCTGACACCTGCCCCAGCTCATTGCTGAGCACCAAAATCAAAATGGCCTCTCCCCTCGTCAGCCGCTTCAATGTGCTGAGTTAGGAAACCCTCCTGAACACACCTTACAAAAGTAACTCCCTCCAAACCATCTGCTCGAAGGAGGTTCCAATCATTATTGGGAAAGTTAAAGTCACCCATTACAACAACCCTATTACATTCCCACTTTACCAAAATCTGCCGACATATGCCTTCTTCAATCTCCCTGCTGCTGTTGGGGGGCCTGTAGTCAACCCCCAATGAGGTGACTGCTCCCTTACTGTTTCTAATTTCCACCCATACTGACGCAGTAGGCAGACACTCCTCGACAATGGTAACTTCTGTATTTCCCTCTGATTTCCTTTCTGAATTCATTGCATGTGGTGTCCCTCAAGGGTTGGCCAGCACGGTGGCTCAATGGTGGGCACTGCTGCCTCACAGCACCAGGGACCCAGGTTCGATTCCAGACTCGGGTGGCTGTCTGTGTGGAGTTTGCACATTCTCCCCGTATCTGCGTGGGTTTCCTTTGGGTGCTCCGGTTTCCTCCCACAGTCCAAAGATGTGCAGGTTAGGTGAAATGGCCATGCTAAATTGCCTGTAGTGTTAGGTGCATCAATCAGTGGTAAACGTAGGGGAATGGGTCTGGATGGGTTCCTCTTCGTACGGTCGGTGTGGACTTGTTGGGCCGAAGGGACTGTTTTCACACTGTAGGGAATCTAAGGATCTATCGTTGGACCCTCCTTTTTCTCACCTACATACTGCCAGGAGGTGACATTGTCCAAAAGCACCGTGTTAAGTTTCACATGTACACTGCCACTGCCCACCTTTCCCTCCCCATCATCCCTCTTCATTACTCCACTGTTACTCAGTTATCAAACTGCTTACCACGCTCCCATTACTCGATTGGCTGAAATTTTCTCCAATGAAACATTGTAATGGTTAAAACCATTGCCTTCAGTTGCTATTACAAATTCCTTTCCCTTACTGCTGAGCCCCTCCCTCCCAGTGGGAAATATCTGAGGTAGAACTACATTCTTTCCAATATTGCTGTTATATCTGACCCCAAGGTTACCTTCTGAGCAGACATCCACACAATCACAAATACCAGGAATTCCATTCTCTAAAATGTTGATGGTCTCCCCCTCATCCCAGCTCCATTGCTACTGAAACCCCTTACCCGTGTCGGTGTTGCCTTAAACTTGACGAATCTGAAGCCGAACCCTTGATTCCGTGACTGACCCACGTGCTTTCTGTGTTTCCTGCACAGTTACCCCCGGTCCCTTTGTGTTGCAGCTTTCTACAGTTTCCACCATGTAAATAGCACTCTGTTTTTTTATTATCCCCTCCAAAATGACCAACTTCCCATTTTCCCAAATTATACTTCATCTGGCAACTTGTTGCCCCCTTATCCTGTGCATCTCTCTCTCTTCACAATCCTGTTAGACCTTTACAGTTATGTCTTTCCTGACAGATTCCCCCCCCCCCCGCCCTAATTCTTCGAAACGTTTACTGGGAATCCTGGGCAGTGGGAAGCGTGCAGTGTTGCTCTGTTGTTTGTGAGATTCTATGGGATGACTGGGAGGAACTTGCTGCCCATTGGTCAGAATGGAGACAACTTGCCCATCGAGCTGCATGAGCTTTTCACTCACCATGTCTTATTGATGAGGCACAGTGGCAGCACGGAAGGAAAGAAAAGGAAGCAAATCCTGCTCTCCACATCTCACTGACTCTTGGAATATTTTGTCCCATCGATGAAAGATCTGCCCTGTTCAGTCACATGAAGTCCCAAGGTGGAAACTCATAGAAACCGACATAGATTTCCCCCTGAACTAACTGCTGACCTCCACAATGGGTAATGTGTACAGTCATCCTGGCCCAGGAGGAGGGGATGGTGTGAGTTTCTAACCTGAACTGACAGTGACAGATTTTATAACTTGTATTAGAGGATACTACAGATGGACATTCAAATGGTAATCTCAGTGACTGTAACGCCAAACTCTGACAGAGTTACTCAATTAATCAGGACCTGGATATTCACATTGTACGTAAGTATTGTGTTCCATCTCAATCCCATTTACTGCATAAAAATTCTCCTTTAAATCATCCCATTCTCTCAATAGTTCTCCCCACACCTTCAATGTGTCCTGTAATCCTTGTATAATGAGCTGATGGGTGTAAGGTTTATTATTATAACGGGTAACTTTTGTAAACCCCTCTGTCACAGCTCCCCTCAATTTCCTTTGCTACAAGGAGAACAATCTCAGTTTTCCCAAACCCCTGATTCGCCAATGTCTGTTTGCTCTCTTAGGTACACATCAGGATTGTGTTGGAACAGTGTCCACTTGTCTGCATCAGTGCACCCGCCCCCACCCCCGCGCACCCCCAGCAATGTTAAAGAACGTGAACATCCTCCAGGACAAAGCACTGTGCCTGAGTGATGTCCCATCCACCACCTTCAGCATTCCCTCTCTCCACCCATAAGGTACAGTGACATCACTGTGTAAGAGGCAAAGTCAGTATTGTCCTACCAGACCATAGGGTTGCTCTCTCATTAGGGAGAGATGACTGGTCGTGGTTTAACCTGAAGGTTACCCAAGCCCAGGCAAGGGGAGAGGTTGAGAAGGAGAGCCCATCTATTGTAGATCGATATTATCTACCCAATGTATCAGCAACAACTATATCATACCAATGAATAATGTAAAAGAATATCCAAAACATGCTATTACAATCCCCCATTCCTTGATCCATCCTGGTAAATCTCCTGTGCCCCCTCTCAGGGACCCTGCCATCCTTCCCAATTTATGGGCGACCTCTGGTTTGCACAGACCCAGCTGCTCTGTGTTTCTGTGGGTGATGTCATCATCGAGCACCAGTTGCACTAAACCTCACTGTCTGGAAGGGTGGGAGACACAGAATTCCCAATAGCATTTAAGACATATTAGGTGCACACTTGTGATAGCAAGGCAGATGGTGCGAATGACTGTGTATTGGAAAATGGATCAGGATAGTTCAGTGATAGTTTTCTTTCCTGGCACAGACTCAATGGCCCACAGAGCCTTTTTCTGTGCTGTAAACCTCAAGACACTTAATATCGGACTATGACAGGCCACCTTTGAAACCAGGTCAGAAAAAATGATAGTAGAATAGATGACACATGATTGGTCAATGTGTTTGGGAGGAAAGTGAGATGGAGCGGTTTAGGAGGAAATTCTGGAGCTCGATGCAGGAATCTGAAAGGGCCGTCATCAAGTGAGAAATAAGAATGGGGTATCCTCAAGGCCGAAATCAAAGAAAGGCACATATAGCACAGCTTTGAGAGACTGTCCGTTGCAGCTGGAACTGACAACCGGAAGCGGCAGATACAAACCACTATAAATGCCGGAGGAAACATCACAGAAGCGCTTCACAGGAGGCTCCCAAGCACTGAGGATGTCACCTAGACAGGGGACAAAACATCTGCAACACAAATTCCCAGCTCGGCGAACAGAACTACAACAATGAGCAACCGAGCTACAAATCTTCTCCCAAACTTTGAAGATAAGGAAGAGTTGTGAGGCTGGGTGAGGTGACAGAGATAGGGAGAGATGTGAAGAGGGAGGAATGCAGAGATAGCAAGAATTAGAGTCGTAATGTTATGTAGCACAGAAACAGACCCTGTGATCCAATCAATCCATGTCAAACCTAATTCCAAACTGAGTTAATCTCACCTGCCTCCCCTTGTGTCCAAACATTTCCTATTAGGTACCTGTCCAAATGAGTTTCTCGTAGAATCACTACGTTGTGGAAACTGGCCATTTAGTGTCAGAGTCATTGAGGTTTACAACATGGAAACAGACCCTTCCGTCCAACCCATCCATGCTGACCAGATATCCCAAGCTAATCTAGTCCCACCTGCCAGCACCCGGCCCATATCCCTCCAAACCCTTCCTATTCATATACCCATCCAAATGCCTCTTAAGTGTTGCAATTGTACCAGCCTCCACCACTTCCTCTGGCAGCTCATTCCATGCACGGACCACCCCCTGCATGAAAAAGTTGCCATTTTGGTCTTTTTTATATCTTTTCCCTGTCACCCTAAACCTATGCCCTCTAGTTCTGGACTAGTTGCTGGAAGACTGGCGCCATTATTTGAGAAAGGTGGTGAGGAAAAGCCAGCAAACTATAGACCGGTGAGCCTGAAGTCAGTGGAAGGCAAGTTGTTGGAAGGGCTTATTATGGGCAGGATGTACATGTAATCGGAAAGACATGAATGATTCGGGATAGTCAGCATGGCTTTGTGCATAGAAATCACTAACTTGGACTTCAGAAAGACATTCAGCAAGGGTCCACATAACAGACGGGTTAGCAAGTTCATCACCATAAAATACAAAGAGATGGGGAGATTTGGATACAAAATTGGCTGGAAAGTCATAGAGTCATAGAGATATACAGCACAGAAACAGACCCTTCGGTCCAACCCGTCCATGCCGACCAGGTATCCCAACCCATTCTAGTCCAACCTGCCAGCACCTGGCCCATATCCCTCTAAACCCTTTCAATTCATATTCCCACGAACAGAGAAACCTCAATTATGTGAACGAGTTGGGTGGGCACTAATTCATTCGGACAATCAATGATTCGGTGAATCGATAAAATGCCTTTTCTCTGGGGCTCGGAGTTTTGAAATTCTGCTCCCCATTCAGGAAACGGCAGCAGCACACATTATGATCGCCCACCCACACACGGGCCCCAGCCTGATCCCTACCGCCGTCCAACACCGCTCAAAGCCTGACCCTCACTGCTGCCCACACACCACCCCAAGCCAGACCCTCACCACAGTCCACACACCGCCCTCAGTCTGACCCGCACTGCTGCCCATCCACCACCCCATGCCTTACCCTCACTGCTGCACACACACCACCCCCAGCCTGACCCTCACCGCCATCCACACACCGCCCCCAGCCTGACTATCAAAGCACCGC
>NW_025213367.1:0-7786 GCF_004010195.1 Chiloscyllium plagiosum | reverse complement strand
CCGCCGTCCACAACCCACCACCAGCCTGATTCTCACCGCCATCGAAACACGGCCCCCAGCCTGACCCTCACCTCCGTCTAACCCCAACCCCAGCCTGATCCTCACCACCGTACACACACTGCCCCAAGCATGTCCCTCATCGTCGTCCACACACCACCCCAAACCTGAACTTCACCGCCGTCTACATACCGCCCCCAGCCTGGCCCTCACCAGAGGACTGGAGGGAGACAAATGCAATTCCTCTCTTCAAGAAAGGAATTAGGAAAACTCCCGGCAATTACAGACCAGTCAGTCTCACGTCTGTTGTCTGCAAGGAGTTAGAAAGGATTCTGATGGATAGGATTTATGACCATCTGGAAGAGCATGCCTTTATTAAAGGCAGTCAACACGGCTTTGTGAGGGGCAGATCGTACCTCCCAAAACTTATTGAGTTCTTTGAGGATGTTACTAGGCAAGTTGATGAGGGTCGAGCGGTGGATGTTGTGTATCTTGACTTCAGTAAGGCATTTGATAAGGTTCCCCAAGGTAGTCTCGTTCAGAAGGTCAGAAGGAATGGGATAAAGGGAAATTTAGCTGTCTGGATACAGAATTGGCTGGTCAACAGAAGACATCGAGTGTTATTGGAAGGAAGGTATTCTGCATGGAAGTCTGTGGTGAGTGGTGTTCCACAGGGCTCTGTCCTTGGACCTCGACTCTTTGTAATTTTTATTAATGACTTGGATGAGGGGATTGAAGGATGACTCAGCAAGTTTGCAGACAACACAAAGTTTGGAGATGTCGTTGACAGTATAGAGGGCTGTTGTTGGCTGCAGCGGGACATTGACAGGATGCAGAGATGGGCTGAGAGGTGGCAGATGGAGTTCAACCTCGATAAATGTGAAGTGATGCATTTTGGAAGGTCGAACTTGAAAGCTGAGTACAGGATTAAAGACAGGATTCTTTAAGGAACAGAGGGATCTTGGTGTGCAGGTATACAGATCCCTTAAAATTTCCACCTAAGTGGACAGGGTTGTTAAGAAAGCATATGTTGTTTTGGCTTTCATTAACAGGGGGATTGAGTTTAAGAGTCGTGAGATCTTGTTGCAGCTCTATAAAACTTTGGTTCGACCGCACTTGGAATACTGTGTACAGTTCTGGTCGCCCCATTATATGAAAGATGCGGATGCTTTGGAAAGGGTTCAGAGGAGGTTTACCAGGATTCTTCCTGGAATGGACGGCTTATCTAACAAAGAGAGGCTGACTGAGCTCGGACTTCTTCAGTGGAAAAGAGAAGGAAGAGAGACGACCTAATAGAGGTGTACAAGATAATGAGAGGCATAGATAGAGTCGACAGCCAGAGACTTTTTCCCAGGCAAAAATAGTTAACACGAGGCGTCATAGTTTTAAGCTGTTTGGAGGAAAGTATAGAGGGGATGTCAGAGGCGGGCTCCTTACGCAGAGAATTTTGAGAGCATGGAATGCGTTTCCAGCAGCAGTTGTGGAAGCAAGGTCATTGGGGATATTTAAGAGACTGCTGGACATGCACACGGTCAGTGACATTTGAGGGTTCATACATTAGGCTTACCTCACATGAGGATCAATGGTCAGCACAACATCGTGGGCTGAAGGGCCTGTTCTGTGCTGTACTGTTCTATGTTCTATGAAGTGTATCTGTACCTTTCGACCATCTGCACCCTGTACTGACAGATAGTGCTGCCTCAATACCTTAGAAACCATCCCCTCAGTATGGTTATCCCCAAAACACCCCGACAGAACATTCACGCCCTCAACACCTCAGAAAGCAAACCTGTTGCACCCTTGGACCGTGTTCATTCCCAAACCTGTTCTCACTTTGATGACCCACAGTCACCCCCCGACCCCCCCCCCCCAAAGTTGGAGCCCAGGGCCCAGAACATTATTTGAGTCTCTGTATTGATCATTGATTCCCTCAGATGTGGAAGCAGGCCATTCGGCCTATCAGGTTCAAACTGACCCTCGGCAGAGCATCCCACCCACATTCCCTATCCCTGGATCCCTTCATTTCCTCTGGCTAATCCACCCAGTGGGAGGGAACTGGAGCACCCGGAGGCTGACACGGGGAGAATGTGCCAACTCCACACAGACAGTCGCCCGAGGCTGGAATCGAACCCGGGTGGGATGAGGCAACATTGAGCCCCCAAGGCAATCCCACCATCTCCTCCCCGTTGATGACAGTTTGATGTCTATACGCGGGGAGTATCGAACTTGTCTAGCGTTTATTTAAGAAAGATGAGGGACAAGGGCAATGCCTCCACAAACTCAAGATGCTTGGTCCCCCTCGAAAATATATTTATATCAATTTCAAAAAGAGACTTTATTCACAATAAAACACTTTACGTACAAACATAGTCACTAAAGTTCGGTTCGGCACAGTCTTTACAACAAGTCTTTGCCATGACATATATCCTCCCCTTGGCTGATTAACTGAAATGTTAGGTCTGAGCTGTTCCTTCTGAATTAACATCACAAAGTTACATTGGGAAGGATCTTTGTGAAGTGCCTGTGTTCTGTATCTATTCTCCCATGTACCCCGCCCTCCGAATACAATACCTTACAAAGCCTTAAACCTGTTTGCTAACTTTCAGCAGAAGCAGCCTCAGGGCATTGAACACAGACTGAATTACTCAGTGACGCTTGAATCAGGTCAGATCAAATTCTCAAGCAAACAGATGGCTGGGGATATTCAGTAACAACGGTGAAGAGAAAGAGGAACATTTGCATTTCAAGTGACCCATCCTCAAAATGGTATGTTCTGAAGGAACATTCCCGCAGAAATCACTGGATTGAAAGGTGAACTGTCTCTCTGTCTCTTTCTCCCTCTCCCTTCAGAGATTCTGCCGGACATGCTGAGTTTCTTCAGCAATCTCTGTATTCATGTTTCAGGTCTCCAGCGCGTCACTACAGATTGATTTTAGTGTTGAATTCTCAAACTTGCACTGTTCAAGAGATTCACTCCCTCTGCTACAAAGGAGGGTCAGTTACCTCAGCTGACTGCTTCGTGATGCCAACATTGTTGGCTCAATCTCTATCATGTCTGAAATTACCATGAAGCCCCCAGCTTCTCCACTTCGCCCCTCACCTGAGGTGTGTGACCCACCAGGCCTCTCTCTCTGACAAGACAGCAGGTCTCGGCTCCTCCTGGTCAATAATAACTTCCCAACTTTAAAAGGGCACTCCAGTAAGAGAGCTCTTTACATGGTTCAGGTCAAACTCCCGGAGCTCCCTCCCTAACGTCACTGTGGGACACCTAAGGACTGCAGCAAGGGGAGTACAGCTCACCCACACCTTCCAGGCAACTATTAGAGGGTGTGGGAATCACATGCAAGCCTCATGTGAAAATAAGTTTTATTACAGGGTCACAGTGGATGGTCACTAACTCTGCTTCTTTACCTCTGTTCAAATCAGCAGAATGGAGAATCAAAGGGTGGGTTGAAAATGACAATGATAGCATTTCGCAGGTTGGTGTTTATTAGAGTTTGTATCGACAGTATGAATGTTTGAGCACTTATTCAAGGGCATGCAGGTAGCTGCCAAAGGAAGTGATGGGGGCTGGTACAATTGTGACATTTAAAAGGCATCAGGATGAGTATGTGAATAGAAAGGGTTTAGAGGGATATCAGCCAAGTGCTAGCTAATGGAATGAAATGAGATGAGAATATCTGGTTGGCATGGACGAGTTGGACAAGAGGGTCTGTTTCCAAGCAGTGCATCTATGTGACTCTGTGCCTCTGAATAGTCTATTGCAGAGAGTTTCAGACAGGGTTTGGTTTGTGTGTCTCTCTCATGCTTCCTTAGAATCTGCAAAACCCTATGTCTCCAAATTTCCACAAGACTATGTGAAATAAAGAAATGAGGGTCAGTACTGAAGGAATGTTGCACTGTCGGAGGGTCAACACTGAGGGTGTGCTGCACTATCAGAGGGTCAGTACTGAGGGAGCACCACACTGTCAGAGGGTCAGCACAGAGGGAGTGCCGCACTGTCAGAGGGTCAGTACAGAGAGAGTGCTACACTGTCAGACGGTCAGTGCTGGACTGTCAGAGGCGCAGGACCGAGGCAGAGGGTCAGTACTGAGGGAGTGATACACTGTCAATGGGTCAGTGCTGAGGGGAGTGCTAAACTGTCAATGGCTCAGTACTGAGGGAGTGCTACATTGTCAATGAGTCAGTACTGAGGCAGTGCTGTACTGTCAGAGTGTCAGTTCTGATGGAGTGCTGTACTGTCAGAGGTTTTGTCCTGAGATTGGGCCACACTGCCGGAGGGTCAGTGTAAGGCCACTTGCACACTGTCAGAGAGTCAGTACTGAGGGAGTGCATCACTATCAGAGGATCAGTGTGGGGGGAGTGCAATATTGTCAGAGGATCAGTGTGGAGGGAGTGCAGCATTGTCAGAGGATCAGTGTGGAGGGAGTGCAGCATGTCCGAGGATCAGTATGGAGGGTGTGCTGCATTGTCAGAGAGTCAGGACGGACGGACTGCTGTGCAGTGAAAGAGTCAGTAGTGATGAAGTGCGCACTCTCTGAGGGTCAGTACTAATGGATGGCCATGCTGTCAGAGTGTCGCACTGTGACAGAGTTGCTACTGAGGGAGCGCTGCACTGTGAAAGAGTCAGAACTGAGGGAGCACCGCACTCTGAGGGGGTTAGTACTGAAGGATCACCGCGGTGTGAGGGGGTCAGTACTGAGGGAGCACCACACTATGTGTCGGAAAGTCAGTACTGAGTGATTGCTGCATTGCCAGAGGGTCAGCACTGAGAGAGTGATGTACTGTCAAAGGGTCATTATTGAGGGGGCGCTACACGGTCAGTGTGTCAGTTCTGAGGGAGTGTTGTTTCAGAGGGTCACTACTGAGGGAGTGCTGCACTGCCAAAAGGTCAGTACTGAGGGAGTGCTACACTGTCAAAGGGTCAGTACTGAGGCATTTCTGGTCGATCAGAAGTGCAGGAATGAGGCAGTGCCGCTCTGTCAGAGTGTCAGGACAGAAGGAGTTCTGCTCTGTCGGAGGGTCAGTACTGAGGGAATGCCGCGTTATCGGAGGGTCAGTACTGAGGGAATGCCACACTGCAGAAATGTCAGTACTGAAGGAATGCTGCACTGTAGAAATGTCAGTACAAAGAGAGTGCTGCAGAGTCAGAGGGTCAGTACTGAGGGAATGCTGTTGTGTCAGAATGTCATTTCTGAGGGAGAGCTGCACTGTCAGAGGGTCAGTACTGAGAGATTGCAGGACAGTCAGGAGTGCAGGGTCAAAGGGCTGTTGCAGTGTCAGAGGGTCAGTTCTGAGGGAGTACTGAATGATCAGAGGATGCGCCGCACTGTCTGAAAGTCAGTATGAAGGTGTGCCACACTGTGGGAGGGTCAGTATACGTGCAATGCCTCAATGTCAGACGGTCAGTACTGAGGGAGTGCTGCACTGTCAGAGGTTCAATACTGAGGGAGTGTCACACTGTCAGAAGGTCAGTTCTGAGGGAAAGCTGGACTGTCAGAGGGTCAGTTTGAGGAAGAGGTGCTCTGTCAGAGAGTCAGCACTGCGGGTGTACCGTACTGTCGGAGGGTCAGTACTGTGGAAATGCTGCACTGTCAGAGGGTCATTACTGAGGGCGTGCTGCACTGTCAGCGTATCAGTCTGGGGATACCTGCATTGTAAGAGAGTCAGTACTGAGTGGGTGCCACACAATCAGATGGGCTGAATGGCCTAATGTCTGCTCCCATGTCTTGTGGTCTATGATGAATAGCTGAAATTGTTCAGTATATTTCGGTCTCTGCTTCCTACAGACTCTGCTCAGCAATGATTCCCACGTCCAGATTCCAGAGACTGTGCACAAACAGACCGTCTTCATTTGGTTACCACCCTCTTTTCCCAGGGATCAAGTTTTCGTTTCGTGTGACTGACCTGCTAGCTCAAAGGGATATTTTCATGTTGCAGGGCTGAGGTTTATTCCTCAGCTTCCGTCTGCTCATCCCAAACGAATCCCACTGCCCCACACTCAGAACAGTCGTGTGTTCCTTATTTCTGAGCTTCCCAATGCTAATCCACATCCAGAATGACATCGCACACTCCTCCAAATCGTATTGCAGGCTAACTGCCTGGGAGCGAGGAGTGCTAAGAGAGGAAATAAAAATCTGAAAGGGCTTTACGTGACAGTAAGGGTGAATTGATAATGAGAGAAAGAGTAGGTTGTGGAACACAGTGAGAATTTGTGCATGGACCCAGAAGCTACAGTGAATGGATGCATTTTGTCAATGCTCATTGGGACAGGGACGGTATGAAATCGTGAAGATGTTCTGTGATACAATTAAATGAATTAGTATACATATAGAGCGAGGTGGTTCTGAGTGGTCTGGCCTTCTGACAACCCAATAATTCTCCAAAGATGGTGGAAATGTATCTCTGTTTACCGAATGAGGGGATGGAGGAAGTAGCAGGGACACTTGCAAACATTTTCAAATCCCCTCTGGCCACAGGAGACGTGCCGTCGGACTGACCATGTGGTACTGTTATTCAAACAGGAGCATGGGATATACCAGGCAGCTACAGGCCTGTCAGGCTAATATCGTGGGTGGGACGTCTGTTGGAAGCAATTTTGGGAGATAGAATTAATCAGCATTTACAGAGACTGGAGTTCATGAAGAACAGTCAGAATGGTTGTGTTAAGGGGGAGGTCAGGTCTGACCAATGGGATTGCACTTTTTAAGGAGGTGACCAAGTGTGTAAATAAGGGCAATGCTTTCCTCTGTCCTGCTTGGAGGTCAGTAAGGCTTTTATCAGGACCCATACTGGAAACTGATAGTGAACATAAAAACTCAAGATCCAAGGAATTTGGCGCAGAATGCTGAGTGGCAGGAAGCAGACAGAAACGGCCCAGTTAGAAATCGCTGTCTGTTCATGTCTCACTGTTGGGGTCTTGCTGATGTGGTTGATAGAAAAGATTTAGATTTGAATGGTGGAGGGTTAATCATTGGGTTCATGAATGAAATGAAGATTGGTTGGGTGATAAATACTGAGGATGATAGCCTTAGATTACAGAAGGAAGTAGATGGCCTTGTCAGACGGACCGATCAGTGATAACGGGTGAGGTGCCTGAAGACTGGAGGGTGATTAATGATGGGCCATTATTGAAGTAAGGCTACAAGGAACAGCCATTGAACTATGGAGCTGTGAGCCTGATGGCAGTGGCGGGTAAGCTGTTGGAGGGCATTCTGAGAGACGATTTACATGCATTTGGAAAAGCAAGAATTGATTAGGGATGGTCAGCTTGGCTTTGTTTGTGGAAATGATGCGTCCAACTTGATACAGCTTTTGAAGGGATGACCAAGGTGACAGATGAGAAGGTTTCACATGGGAGACTGCTTAGTAAAAGGTTAGATGAGATGTCATCCAAGGAGAGAGGACAGCACGGTGCCTCAGTGGTTTGATTCTAACTCCCGGTGACTGTCTGTGTGGAGTTTGCACACCGGCCAAAGATGCCATGGGAAATGCAGCATTACAGGCATAGAGTAAAGGATGTGAGTCTGGGTGCGATGCTGTTCAGACCGTCAGTGTGGAGCCAATGGACGGAATGGCTAACTTCTACACTGTAGGAATTCTAAAATTAATCCAGAGAGACAAGTCATGTTCTGGGGACCTGGGCTCCAATCTTGGACAGAGGTGGATGTGGGTCCTAACAGACTGAATGAGTTTGAACGCAATCTGAGCGGGGAGCTGGGCTATGCCCTGAAGTGTTGAGGATGTGAACGTTTTCTGGAGCTACTGTCTGAGGACCTTTGGGGGTTAA
>NW_025213366.1:31532-32470 GCF_004010195.1 Chiloscyllium plagiosum | reverse complement strand
GGCTTATGCCCTTAACGTGCATTCACCCGCTCCTCGGATGCTGCCTGACCTGCTGTGCTTTTCCAGCATCACACCTTCATTGGTGAGAATTCCCATGAAGCAAGAGCTGAGAATTCCAATGGACGCAGAGGCAATAATGAATGATTATAGCTTTAAAAACTGTATGGCTTGAAGAATTACTCTTACAGTCCCAGCTGCAGCAGCTGAGCTGTCAAACAATCTCACAGAAAGATCAGAAAAGGAGAAAAAACACTGAATAGTAAAACCTTTTGTTGCAAACATGGTAAGAGGAGCATAGAAGCAATTGTTAGCCAGAATCTAGTCAGGCCCAACAGTTAGGGATTGTATTGGGAAGTGACATCTTGATGTACAGAAGAATGAATTTACTGGTGCTAATTAAAGATGCAGTACTACAAAGGAACCTCAATAATCTTTTGTTTACAGTGAATAAAAATGAACCCAGCTTACTGAAATGCTGCCGAGAACAGTCCTGGACATTGATGGCTGTCCAGGCACTGTCTCTCTCTCTCTCTCTCTCTCTCTCTCTCTCTCCCCACACTTTCCCTGGAGATCTACACAGGAGTGTACCCGAAACCGCCCTTCCCCAGATAATCTCTCAAATATTGTCCTGTACAGGGCAAAGATGGAATTTGTCAAAACGTTGCAGTGAGACGTTGTATGTGTGTGTGTGTATGCGTGTGCGCTATTTTGAGACTCACCCTCGCAAAGGCAGCAGTAGTCTTGATGTCGGTGTCCAGTCAGGCTGCTCTGGAGGTGTGTGGGGGTGGGGGCAGACAGCCTGACAGGGGCTCGTGGGTGCACACAGATGGAGGCGTGGCTGGGTCTGACAGGGGTGGGGTGCGTGGCGCGGCTGGGTTCGACAGGGGGCGGTGTTGGATGGGGTTGTGGGGCGGGGATGGTGTTGGATGGGGTTGAGG
>NW_025213366.1:28006-28885 GCF_004010195.1 Chiloscyllium plagiosum | reverse complement strand
GAGAGAGAGAGAGAGAGAGAGAGAGAGAGACAGAGAGGGCGATAGAGGGAGAGAGTACGTAAGAGGGAGAGAGGGCGAGAGAGGGAGAGAGGGCGAGAGGGGGAGAGAGGGCGAACGAGGGTGTGAGGGCGAGAGAGGGAGAGAGGGCGAAGGAGGGAGTGAGGGCGAAAGAGGCAGATAGTCTGAGAGAGGGCGAGATGGCGAGAGAGGGAGAGAGGGTGAGAGAGGGAGAGTGGGTGAGAGAGGGAGAGAGAGCGAGAGAGGTAGAGAGGGAGAGAGCGTGAGAGGGAGAGAGGGCGAGAGAGGCAGAGAGGGAGAGAGTGCGAGAGAGGGAGAGAGTACGAAAGAGGGAGAGAGTGCGAGAGCGAGAGAGGGCGTGAGAAGGCGAGAGAGGGAGAGGGAGAGAAAGAGGGTGAGAGGCTAACAGAGGGAGAGGTGGCAAGAGAGAGGGAGAGAGAGGGCAAGAGACACCAAGAGAGGGAGAGAGGGCGAGAGACGGAGAGAGGGAGACAGCGGGCGAGAGAGGATGAGAGGGCGAGAGAGGGAGACAGGGCAGCAGAGGGAGAGAGGGTGAGATGGAGAGAAGGCGGGAGAGGGAGAGACTGCGAGAGGGCGAGAGAGGGAGGGAGTGAGGGTGAGAGAGGGAGAGAGGTAGAGAGAGGGAGAGAGGGCGAGAGGGAGAGAGGGCGAGACTGAGAGTTAGAGAGGGTGAGAGTGGGAGAGAGGGTGAGAGAGGCAGAGAGTTTGAGAGTGGGCGAGAGAGCGAGAGCAGGAAAGAGGGCGAGAGAGGGAGAGTGGGCGAGAGAGGGAGAGAGGGCAAGAGAGAGCGAGAGAGGGAGAGAGGGCGATAGAGGGAGAGAGTACGTAAGAGGGAGAGAG
>NW_025213366.1:6988-14056 GCF_004010195.1 Chiloscyllium plagiosum | reverse complement strand
TCACCATCACCCTGTACCCCTCACATTCACTTCATCACAGTCACTCTGACACACTCCCTCTCACTCCATCACCGTCACCCTGACCTACTCACACTCACACTATCGCCATCACTCTGAACCCCTCACATTCACTTCATCACAGTCACTCTGACACACTCCCTCTCACTCCATCACCGTCACCCTGACCTACTCACACTCACACTATCGCCATCACTCTGAACCCCTCACATTCACTTCATCACAGTCAACCTGACCCTCTCATACTCACTCCATTACCGTCACCCTGACTCCCTTACTCTCACTCCATCACCGTCACACGGATCCAATCACATTCACTCCATCACCGTCGCACTAACCCCCTCACAATCAATCGACCACCATCACCCTGACCCCCTCACACTCACTCCATCAACTTAATTCTGACCCCCTCACACTCAGTCCATCATCGTCACCCTGTCCCCCTCACACTCGCTTTATCACCGTTACACAGATCCTTCACACTAACCTCACACTCACTCCATCAACTTAATTCTGACCCCCTCACACTCAGTCCATCATCGTCACCCTGTCCCCCTCACACTCGCTTTATCACCGTTACACAGATCCCTTCACACTGACTCCATCACCATCACCCTGTACCCCTCACATTCACTTCATCACAGTCACCCTGACACACTCACTCTCACTCCATCACCGTCTCCCTGACACCCTTACACTCTCTCCATCATGGGCACCCTGATCCCATCATTCACTCGATCACCATCACACTGATCCAATCACACTCATTTCATCACCTTGAACCTGACTCCCTCACACTCACTCAGTCATCATCTCCCTGACACCATCACGGTCACCCGGACGCATCACTCTCACTCGATCACCGTCACCCTGACCACCTCACACTCACACTCTCTCCATCACTGTGACCCTGGACCCCCGCACTCACTCCATCACTGTCATACTGATCCACTCATATTCACTCCATCACCATCACGCTGACTCCCTCACACTCACTCCATCGCCCTCACGCTGACCCCCTCAAACTTACTCCATCAACATCAGCGTGACCCCTCACATTCATTCCATCACAGTCACCATCACCCCTTCACACTCACCCAACCACCATCACCCTGAACCCCTCACACTCACTCGATCAACGTAACTCTATCCCCCTCACACTCACTCCATCACCGTTACACAGATTCCCTCACATTCACTCCATTAGCGTCACCTTGACCCCCTCAAACTCAGTCATTTACCGTCACGCTGACACTCTCACATTCACTCAACCACCATGACCCTGGGCCCCTCACACTCACTCCATCACCATCACCCTGATCCTCTCACACTCACCCAATCACCGTCGCCCTGACCCCATCACACTCAGTGCATCACCATCACCCTGAACTCCTCACACTCAGACAATAACCGTCACACTGACCCCCTCACATTCACACCATCACCCTCGCCCTGACCCCTCAAACTCACTCCATCACCGTCACCCTGACCCCCTCACACTTACTCCATCACCGTCACATTGACCCACTCACACTCTGTCCATAACTGTTACACTGATACTCTCATACTCACTCCATCATCATCACCCTGACGCCTCACACTCACTCCATCACCGACACCCTGACCCCCTCACACTCAGTCCATCTCCATCAACTTGAATCCCTCATACTCAGTCTGTCACCGCCACACTGACCCTCTCACACTTACACCAACACCGTTACCCTGAAACCCTCACACTCACACCATACCGTCACCCTGACCCACTCACGCTCACACCATCACCTTCACCCTGACCCCTCACACTCGCACCATCACCCTCACCCTGACCCCTCACACTCGCTCTATCGCCGTAACCCTGAGCCCCTCACACTTACTCCATAACCGTCACATTGGTCCACTCACACTCACTCCATCACCCTCGCCCTGATCCTCTCAAACTCATTCCATCACTGTCACCCTAACCCCCTCACAGTCACTCCATCTCCCGCGCCCTGACCCCTCACACTCACTCCATCACCGTCACCCTGACCCCCTCACACTCACACCAACACCGTTATACTGACCCCCTCACACTCACTCCATCACCATCACACTGACACACTCACGCTCACTCCATCACCGTCACCCTGACCCCCTCACACTCACTCCATCACCATCACACTGACACTCTCACGCTCACTCCATCACCGTCACCCTGATCCCCTCACACTCTCACCAACACCGTCACCCTGACTACATCTCGGTCACTCCACCACCGTCACACCGACCCCCTCACACTCACTACATCACAGTCACCCTGAACCGCGCACAGTCGCTCCATCACCATCACCTGGAGACACTCAAACTCTATGCATCAACGTTACCCGGACCCCTCACACTCACTCCATCACTCACGCTGACCACCTCACACTCACACCATCACTGTCATCCTGACCCTCTCACACTCACTCCATCTCTGTCACTTTGACCCCCACACACTCACTCAATCACCGTCACACTGCCCCTCTCACACTCACCCCAGCTCGGTCAGCCAGACCCTCTCACACTCTCTCTGTCACTGTCACCCTGACCCGCTCACACTCATCCCATCACCATCACCTGACCCTCTCACACTCACTCCATCACCCTCACCCTGACCCCCTCACACTGACTCCATCACAGTCACACTGACCCCCTCACACACACCCAGTCACCGTCACTCAGACCCATTCACACACACCCAGTCACCGTCACCCTGACCCACTCACACACACTCCATCAACGTTTCCCTGACCCTCACACACACTCCATCATCGTCACCTCGAACCCGACACACTCTCTCCATCAATGTCGCTCTGACCACCTCTCACTCACTCCATAACGTCAACCTGGCCCCACACTCTCACCATCACCGTCAACCTGACCCCCTCACACTCACTCCATCACCATCACCCTGATCCCCTCACACTCACTCCATCACCTGATCCCCTCACACTCACTCCATCACCGTCACACTGACCCCCTCACAATCCTCCAACAACGTCACCCTGAACCACTCACACTCAGTCCATCACAGTCAAACTGATCCCCCCACACTCACTCCATCACTGTCTCCCTGACCCCCTCACACTCACAGCAACACCATCACCATGATCCCCTCACACTCAGTCCACCACCGTCACACTGACGCCTTCACACTCACTCCATCACCGTCACACTGACCCTCTCACACTCACTCCATCACCGTCACCCTGACCACCTCACACTCAAACCTTCACCCGAGCACTGATCCCTCACACTCACTCCATCACCGTCACCCTGACTCCCTCACACTCACACCAACACCGTTACCCTGACCCACTCACACTCACTCCATCACACTGACACTCTCACGCTCACTCCATCACCGTCACACTGATCCCCTCACACGCTCACCAACACCGTCACCCTGACGACATCACGGTCACTCCACCACCGTCACACTGACCCCCTCACACTCACTACATCATAGTCACCCTGAACCGCTCACAGTCGCTCCATCACCATCACCCTGAGACACTCACACTCACTCAATCACTGTCACCCTGAGCTCCTCACACTCACTGCATCACTGTCACGCTTACCACCTCACACTCACTCTATCAGAGTCACACTGACTCCCTCACACTCACTCCTTCACAGTCACACTGACACCTTCACACTCACTCTATCACCATCACCTTGAACCCCTCATACTCACTGAATAATCGTCACACTGACCTCCACACACTCACTCAATCACCGTTACCCTGACCCTCTCACTCTCACGCCAGCACAGTCAGCCTGACCCTCTCACAGACTCTCCGTCACAGTCACCCTGACCCTCTCACACTCACTCCATCACCCTCACCCTGACCCCCTCACACTCACTCCATCACAGTCAACCTGATCCCCTCACACTCATTCCTTCTCCATAACACTGACCCCGTCACACTCACTCCGGCACAATCACCCTGACCCCCTCACACTCACTCCATCACCGTCACACTGACCCCCTCACACACACCCAGTCACCGTCACCCTGACCCGTTCCCACACACCCAGTCAACGTCACCCTGACCCCTTCACACTCACTCCATCAACGTTACCCTGACCCTCTCACACACACTCCATCATCGTCACCTTAACCCCGACACACTCGCTCCATCACTGTCGCCCTGACCAACTCTCACTCACTCCATCACCGTCAACCTGACCCCACACTCTCTCCATCACCATCAACCTGACCCCCCACACTCACACCGTCAACGTAAACCCTGACCCTCTCATACTCACTCCAACACGGTCACCCTGACCCCCTCACCCTCACTCCATCACGGTCAACCTGACCACTCACACTCGCTCCATAACCGTCACCCTGACCCTCTCACACTCACTCCAGCACGGTCACCCTGACCCTCTCACAACCACTCCATCACCCTCACCATGACCCCCTCACACTCACTCCATCTCCGTCACACTGAACTCCTCACACTCACTCCATCACCGTTACCCTGACTCAATCACACTCACTCCATCTCCGTCACACTGATCCTCTTACACTCATAAAATCACCGTCACATTGATCCCCTCACACTCACTCCATCTCCGTCACACTGATCCACTTACGCTCATTCAATCACCGAGACACTGATCCCATCACACTCACTCCATCACCATAATCGTGACACTCTCACAATTACTCCATCATCGTCACGCTGGCCCTGTCACACTCACTCCATCACTGTCACCATGACCACTTCTCACTCACTCCATCACACTCACCCTGACCCCCTCACACTCACTCCATCACCGTCACCCTGACCCCCTCACACTCATCCCATTACTGTCTACTGATCCTCTCACATTCACTCCAGCACCGTCACACTGACCCCATCACTCTCCCTCCATTACTGTCACCCTGATCCACTCACACTTACTCTATCACTGTCAACCTGACCAACTCACACTCACTCCACCAACGTCACCCAGACTCCCTCACACTGACTCCATCACCATCACCCTGACCTTACTCCATCACCATCACATTGATCCACAAACACTCACTCCATCACCATCGCCCTGACCCCGTCAAACCCTCTCCATCACGGTCACACTGCCCCACATACTCTCACTCCATCACTGTCAACCTGAACCCCTCACACTCACTCCCTCATCATCACCCTGACTCCCTCACACTCACTCCATCCCTGTCACAGTGACCCCCTCACAGTCACTCCATCCCAATCACCTGACCCCATCACACTCACGCCACCTACGTCACATAGAGACTCTTAAACTCACTACATCACCTTCACACAGACCCCGACACACTCACTCCATCTCCGTCACACTGCTCCCCTAACACTCACTCCGTCACCGTCACCCTAAAACCCTCACACTGACTCCATCACGGTCACCCTGAACTCCTCACACTCACTCCATCACCGTCACACGGATCCAATCATATTCACTCCATCACCGTCACACTAACCCCCTCACAATCACTCAACCACCATCACCCTGACCCCCTCAAACTCACTCCATCAACTTAATTCTGACCCCTCGCACTCGCGTTGTCACCGTCACACAGACCCCTTCACACTCACTCCATCACCATCACCCTGTACCCCTCACATTCACTTCATCTCAGTCACCCTGACACACTCACTCTCACTCCATCAGCATCACCCTGACTCACTCACACTCACACCATCACCATCACCCTGAACCCCTCACATTCACTTCATCACAGTCAAACTGACACACTCACTCTCACTCCATCACCATCTCCCTGACACCCTTACACTCTCTCCATCACGGTCACCCGGATACATCACTCTCACTCGATCACCATCACCCTGACCACCTCACACTCACACTCACTTCATCACTGTGACCCTGAACACCCGCACTCATTCCATCACTGTCACACTGACCCCCTCACATTCACTCCATCACCCTCACACTGACCCCCTCACCCTCACGACCCCTCACACTCACTCCATCACCATCACCCTGTACCCCTCACATTCACTTCATCACAGTCACTCTGACACACTCCCTCTCACTCCATCACCGTCACCCTGACCTACTCACACTCACACTATCGCCATCACTCTGAACCCCTCACATTCACTTCATCACAGTCACCCTGACGCTCTCACACTCACTCCATTACCGTCACAATGACGCCCTTACTCTCACTCCATCACCGTCACACGGATCCAATCACATTCACTCCATCACCGTCACACGAACCCACTCACAATCACTCCACCAACATCATCCTGACCCCCTCAAACTCACTCCATCAACTTAATTCTGACACCCTCACACTCACTCCATCACCGTCACCCAGCCCCCTCACACTCGCGTTATCACCGTCACACAGACACCCTCACACTCACTCCATCACCATCACCCTGTAGCCATCACATTTACTTCATCACAGTCAGTCCATCACTGTCACCCTGATCACCCCATTCATTCCGTCACTGTCACACTGACCCCCTCACATTCACTCCATCACATTCACACTGACCCCCTCACACTCACTCCATCACTGTCTCCCTGAACCCCACACTCCTCACATTCACTCCATCAACATCACACTGAACCCCTCACACTCACTCCATCACTGTGTCCCTGAACCCCACACTCATTCCATCACTGTCACACTGACCCCGCACACTCACTCCATCACCATCACCCTTTACCCCTCAGATTCACTTCATCACAGTCACTCTGACACATCCCTCTGACTCCATCACCATCACCCTGACCTACTCACACTCACACCATCACCATGACTCTGAACCCCTCACATTCACTTCATCACAGTCACCCTGACCCTCTCACACTCACTCCATTACCGTCACCCTGACTCCTTTACTCCCACTCCATCACCGTCACACGGATCCAATCACATTCACTCCATCACCGTCACACGAACCCACTCACAATCACTCCACCAACATCATCCTGACCCCCTCAAACTCACTCCATCAACTTAATTCTGACACGCTCACACTCACTCCATCACCGTCACCC
>NW_025213366.1:4533-6577 GCF_004010195.1 Chiloscyllium plagiosum | reverse complement strand
TCACACTCACTCCATCTCCGTCACACTGATCCTCTGACACTCATGAAATCACCGTCACACTGATCCCATCACACTCATTCCATCACCATTATCGTGACGCTCTCACAATTACTCCATCATCACTGTCACTGTCAACCTGACACTCTCATACTCAATCCAGCACGTTCACCCTGACACCCTCACACTCACACCATCACCAACACCTATCCCTCTCACACTCACTCCATCACACTCACCCTGACCCCCTCACACTCACTCCATCATCGTCACCCTGACCCTCTCACACTCACTCCAGCACGGTCAACCTGACCTCCTCACACTCACTGCATCACCCTCACACTGATCCCCTCACACTCACTCCATCACCGTTACCCTGACCCAATCACACTCATTCCATCACCGTCACACTGATCCTCTCACACTTATTCCATCGATGTCACCCTGGCCCCCTCACACTCACTCCATCTCCGTCACACTGATCCACTTACACTCATTCAACCACTGTCACACTGATCCCATCACACTCACTCCATCACAATTATCGTGACACTCTCACAATTACTCCATCATCGTCACGCTGGTCCCGTCACACTCACTCCATCACTGTCATCATGACCACTTCTCACTCACTCCATCACAGTCAACCTGAAGCCGAACACTCTCTCCATCACACTCACCCTGATCCCCTCACACTCGCTCCATCACAATTATCGTGACACTCTCACAATTACTCCATCATCGTCACGCTGGTCCCGTCACACTCACTCCATCACTGTCATCATGACCACCTCTCACTCACTCCATCACAGTCAACCTGAAGCCTAACACTCTCTCCATCGCACTCACCCTGACCCCCTCACATTCGCTCCATCAGCGTCACCCTGACCCCCTCACACTCACACCGTCAACGTCACCGTGACCCTCTCACACTCATCCCGTCTCCGTCACACTGCTCCCCTCACACTCACTCCATCACCGTCACCCTCAAACCCTCACACTGACTCCATCACTGTCACCTTGAACATCTCTCACTCACTCCATCACCGTCAACCTGACCCCCCACACTGACACCGTCACTGTCACCCTGACACTCTCATACTCAATCCAGCACGTTCACCCTGACACCCTCACACTCACACCATCACCAACACCTGACCCGCTCACACTCACTCCATCTCCGTCACACTCACCCTGACCCCCTCACACTCACTCCATCATCGTCACCCTGACCCTCTCACACTCACTCCAGCACGGTCACCCTGACCCTCTCACACTCACTGCATCACCCTCACCCTGATCCCCTCACACTCACTCCATCACCGTTACCCTGACCCAATCACACTCACTCCATCACCGTCAAACTGATCCCCTCACACTTATTCCATCGATGTCACCCTGACCCCCTCAAACTCACTCCATCTCCGTCACACTGATCCACTTACACTCATGAAATCACCGTCACATTGATCCCCTCACACTCACTCCATTTCCGTCACACTGTTCCACTTACACTCATTCAATCACCGTCACACTGATCCCATCACACTCAATCCATCACAATTATCGTGACACTCTCACAATTACTCCATAATCGTCACGCTGGTCCCGTCACACTCACTCCATCACTGTCATCATGACCACCTCTCACTCACTCCATCACAGTCAAACTGAAGCCTAACACTCTCTCCATCTCGCTCACTCTGACCCCCTCACACTCGCTCCATCAGCGTCACCCTGACCCCCTCACACTCACACCGTCAACGTCACCGTGACGCTCTCACACTCACTCCAGCACGGCCACCCTGACCCCCTCTCACTCAATCCATCACCGTCACCCTGACCCCCTCACACTCACACCATTACCGTCACCTGTTCCTCTCACACTCACTCCAGTACATTCACCCTGACCCTCTCACAGTCTCTCATTCACTGTAACCCTGACCCCCTCACACTCATAGCATCACCGTCACCTGACCCTCTCACACTCACTCCATCACCCTCACCCTGAACCCCTCACATTCACTCCATCACCGTGAGCCTGGGC
>NW_025213366.1:1050-4307 GCF_004010195.1 Chiloscyllium plagiosum | reverse complement strand
CCGTCACACTCACTCCATCACTGACACCATGACCACCTCTCACTCACTCCATCACCGTCAACCTGAAACCGCACACTCACTCCGTCACTGTCAACCTGACACTCTCATACTCACTCCAGCACGGTCACCATGACCCCCTCACACTCACTCCATCACCGTCACACTGATCCCCTCACATTCACTCCATCGATGTCACCTTGACTCCCTCACAGTCACTCCATCTCCGTCACACTGATCCACTTAGACTCATTCAATCACCGTCACACTGCTCCCATCACATTCACTCCATCGCCATTATCGTGACACTCTCACAATTACTCCATCACCATCACCCGGACCCACTCACATTCACTCCATCACAGTCAACCTGAACCCTCACACTCTCTCCATCACACTCATCCTGACCCCCTCACAGACACTACATCAGGGTCACACTGACCCCCTCACACTCACACCGTCACCGTGACCCTCTCACAATCACTCCCTCACCGTCACCCTGACCACCTCACACTCACACCATTACCGTCACCTGACCCTCTCACACTCACTCCAGCACGTTCACCCTGACAAACTTAAACTCACTCCGTCACCGTCACCGTCACCCTGACCCCCTCACACTCATGCCATTACCTTCTACTGATCCTCTCACACTCACACCAGCACCGCAACACTGACCCCATCACTCTCCCTCCATTACTGTCACCCTGACCCACTCACACTTACTCTATCACTGTCACCCTGACCACCTCACACTCACTCCGTCCACGTCACCCAGACTCCCTCACACTCACTCCATCACCATCACCCTGACCACCTCACACTTACTCTATCTCCATCACACTGATACACTAACACTCACTCCACCATCATCGCCCTGACCCCGTCAAACCCACTCCATCACGGTCACGCTGACCAACATACTCTCACTCCACCACTGTCAACCTGAACCCCTCACACTCACTCCATCATCAGCACCCTGACTCCCTCACACTCACTCCATCACTGTCACACTGACCCCCTCACAGTCAAACCAACCCAATCAGCTGACTCCATCACACTTACTCCACCTACGTCACATTGAGACTCTTAAACTCACTCCATCACCTTCACACAGACCCGTCACACACACTCCATCACTGTTACACTGACCCCCTCACAGTCACTCCATCCCAATCACCTGACCCCATCACACTCACTCCACCTACGTCACATCGAGACTCTTAAACTAACTCCATCACCTTCACACAGACCCCGTCACACTCACGCCGTCTCCGTCACACTGCTCCCCTCACACTCACTCCGTCACCGTCACCCTAAAACCCTCACAGTGACTCCATCACAGTCAACCTGAACACCTCTCACTCACTCCATCACCGTCAACCTGACCCCCCACACTGACACCGTCACTGTCACCCTGACACTCTCATACTCAATCCAGCACGGTCACCCTGACATCCTCACACTCACACCATCACCAACACCTGACCCTCTCACACTCACCCCATCACCGTCACCCTGACCTTCTCACAATCACTCCAGCATCACTGTCACTGTCAACCTGACACTCTCATACTCAATCCAGCACGTTCACCCTGACACCCTCACACTCACACCATCACCAACACCTGACCCTCTCACACTCACTCCATCACACTCACCCTGGCACCCTCACATTCACTCCATCATCATCACCCTGACCCTCTCACACTCACTCCAGCACGGTCACCCTGACCCCCTCACACTCACTCCATCTCCGTCACACTGATCCACTTACACTCATGAAATCACCGTCACATTGATCCCCTCACACTCACTCCATCTCCGTCACACTGATCCACTTACACTCATTCAATCACCGTCACACTGATCCCATCACACTCACTCCATCACAATTAGCGTGACACTCTCACAATTACTCCATCATCGTCACGCTGGTCCCGTCACACTCACTCCATCACTGTCAGCATGACCACCTCTCACTCACTCCATCACAGTCAACCTGAAGCCTAACACTCTCTCCATCACAATCACCCTGACCCTGTCACACTCGCTCCATCAGCGTCACCCTGACCCCCTCACATTCACACCGTCAACGTCTCCGTCACCCTCTCACACTCACTCCAGCACGGCCATCCTGACCCCCTCTCACTCAATCCATCACCGTCAACCTGACCCCCACACACTTACACCTTCACTGTCACCCTGACACTGGCATACTCACTCAAGCACAGCCAGCGTGACCCTCTCACACTCACTCCAGCACGTTCACCCTGACCCCCTCACACTCACTCCGTCACCGTCACACTGACACCCTCACACTCACACCGTCACCGACACCTGACGCTCTCACAGTCACTCCATCACACTCACCCTGACCCCCTCACACTCACTCCATCACGGTCACCACGACCCCTCACACTCACTACATCACCGTCACCGTGACCCTCTCACACTCACTCCAGCACAGTCAGCCTGACCCTCTCACACTCACTCCATCACTCTCACCCTGACCCCCTCATACTCACTCCATCTCCGCTTTCCTGACCCCATCACATTCACACCATCACCGTTACCCTGACCCAATCACACTCACTCCATCTCCGTCACACTGATCCCTTCACACTTATTCCATCGATGTCACCCTGACCCCCTCACTCTCACTCCATCTCCGTCACACTGATCCATTTACACTCATTCAATCACCGTCACACTGATCCCATCACACTCACTCCATCACCATTATCCTGACACCCTCACAATTACTCCATCATCGTCACGCTATTCCCTTCACACTCACTCCATCACTGTCACCATGACCACCTCTCACTCACTCCATCACCGTCAACCTGAACCCTCACACTCTCTCTATCACACTCATCCTGACCTCCTCACACACTGTCCATCTGCGTCACCGTGACCCTCTCACATTCACTCCAGCACGGCCACCCTGACCCCCTCACACTCACTACATCACCATCACCCTGACCCCCTCGCCCTCACACCATCTTCGTCACCTGACCCTCTCACACTCACTCCAGCACGTTCACCCTGACCCTCTCACACTCTCTCCGTCACTGTCACCGTGACCCACTCACACTCATACCATTACCGTCTACTGATCCTCTCACACTCACTCCAGCACCGTCACACTGACCCCATCACTCTCCCTCCATTACTGTCACTCTGACCGACTCACACTTACTCTATCACTGTCACGCTGATCAAATCACACTCACTCCATCAACGTTACCCATACT
>NW_025213366.1:0-645 GCF_004010195.1 Chiloscyllium plagiosum | reverse complement strand
TCCATCACACTCCCCCTGACCCCCTCACACTCACTCCATCATCGTCACCCTGACCCTCTCACACTCACTCCAGCACGGTCACCCTGACCCTCTCACACTCACTGCATCACCCTCACCCTGATCCCCTCACACTCACTCCATCACCGTCACCCTGACCCAATCACACTCACTCCATCACCGTCACACTGATCCCCTCACACTTATTCCATCGATGTCACCCTGACCCCCTCACACTCACTCAATCTCAGTCATACTGATCCACTTACAATCATGAAATCACCGTCACATTGATCCCCTCACACTCACTCCATCTCCGTCACACTGATCCACTTACACTCATTCAATCACCGTCACACTGTTCCCATCACACTCACTCCATCACAATTATCGTGACACTCTCACAATTACTCCATCATCGTCACGCTGGTCCCGTCAAACTCACTCCATCACTGTCATCATGACCACCTCTCACTCGCTCCATCAGCGTCACCCTCACCCCCTCACACTCACACCGTCAACGTCACCGTGACCCTCTCACACTCACTCCAGCACGTTCACCCTGACCCTCTCACAATCTCTCATTCACTGTAACCCTGACCCCCTCACACTCATAGCATCACCGTCACCTGACCCTCTCACACTCAC
>NW_025213365.1:32046-32466 GCF_004010195.1 Chiloscyllium plagiosum | reverse complement strand
GAGTCGGCCATCTGGTTCGTCAAGTCCGCTCGTTCATTCAACAAGATCATGACTGATGTTTTCACGGCCTCAGCTCTACATAAACGTACTCTCACCATAACCATAAATTCCTTTACTTTTGAAGAAACAAAGTCGACCTTGGCTTCAATAACATTCTGTAACAAAGCCTCAATTACTTCAGTGGACAGGGAATTTCACAGATTGACAACTTTCTTCGTCAAGAAGTTCCTTCTCAACTTTCCGATATCTGCTCCCCCTAATTTTGAGGTTGTGCTCTCTTGTGTTTGTTTCATCTGCCAGTGGATACTTCTCTTATTTCTGCCTTATGTATTCCCTTCATAATTATAAATGTTTCTATAAGATCCTCCCGTCATTCTTCTAATTTCGTGTCAATATATAATAACAGTCTACTCAGTCTCT
>NW_025213365.1:8446-25085 GCF_004010195.1 Chiloscyllium plagiosum | reverse complement strand
GAGGTATGTCGGGACGTGATGGTTACTGTACAGTGGGAGGTATGTCGGGCCGTGGTGGTTACTGTACAGCGGGAGGTATGTCGGACCGTAGTTGTTACTGTACTGTGAGGGGTATGTCGGGACGTGATGGTTACTGTACAGTGGGAGGTATGTCGGGCCGTGATGGTTACTGAACAGTGGGAGGTATGTCGGGACGTGATGGTTACTGTTATGTGGGAAGTATGTCGGGACGTGATGGTTACTGTACAGTGGGAGGTATGTCGGGCCGTGGTGGTTACTGTACAGCGGGAGGTATGTCGGACCGTGGTGGTTACTGTACAATGGGAGGTATGTCGGGTCGTGACGGTTACTGTACATTGGAAGGTATGTCGGGCAGTGATGGTTACTGTACATTGGGAGGTATGTCGGGCAGTGATGGTTACTGTACAGTGGGAGGTATGTCGAGCCGTGATGGTTACTGCATAGTGAGAGGTATGTCGGCCCGTGATGGTTATGGTACAGTGGGGGGTATGTCAGGCTGTGATGGCTCCTGTACAGTTGGATGTATGTCAAGCAGTGGTGGTTACTGTACAGTGGGATGAATATCGGGCCGTGACGGTTACTGTATTGTGAGAGGTATGTCGGGACGTTATGGTTACTGTACAGTGGGCGCTATGTCGGGCCGTGGGTTTTACTGTACAGCGGGAGGTATGTCGGACCGTAGTTGTTACTGTACTGTGAGAGGTATGTCGGGAAGTGATGGTTACTGGACAGTGGAAAGTATGTCGAGCCGTGATGGTTACTGTATCGTGAGACGTATGTCGGTCCGCGATGGTTACTCTACAGTGGGGGGTATGTCCGGCTGTGATGGTTACTGTCCTGTGGGGGGTATATCGGGCCGTGATGGTTACTGTACAGTGGCAGGTATGTCGGGGTATGATGGTTGCTGTACAGTGGGAGATATGACGGGGAGTGGTGGTTATTGTACATTGGGAGGTATGTCGGGCCGTGATGGTCACTGTATAGTGGGAGGTATGTCGGGCCGTGATGGTTGGGTCGTGACGGTTACTGTACATTGGAAGGTATGTCGGACAGTGATGGTTACTGTACATTGGGAGGTATGTCGGGCAGTGATGGTTACTGTACAGTGGGAGGTATGTCGAGCCGTGATGGTTACTGCATAGTGAGAGGTATGTCGGCCCGTGATGGTTATGGTACAGTGGGGGGTATGTCAGGCTATGATGGCTACTGTACAGTTGGATGTATGTCAAGCTGTGGTGGTTACTGTACAGTGGGATGAATATCGGGCCGTGATGGTTACTGTATTGTGAGAGGTATGTCGGGACGTTATGGTTACTGTACAGTGGGCGCTATGTCGGGCCGTGGTTTTTACTGTACAGCGGGAGGTATGTCGGACCGTAGTTGTTACTGTACTGTGAGAGGTATGTCGGGACGTGTTGGTTACTGGACAGTGGGAGGTATGTCGAGCCGTGATGGTTACTGTATCGTGAGACGTATGTCGGTCCGTGATGGTTACTGTTCAGTGGGGGGTATGTCCGGCTGTGATGGCTACTGTACAGTTGGGTGTATGTCGGGCTGTGATGGTTACTGTCCTGTGGGGGGTATATCGGGCCGTGATGGTTACTGTACAGTGGGAGATATGTCGGGCCGTGGTGGTTCCTGTACGCCGGCAGTTATGTCGGACCGTGGTGGTTACTGTACAGTGGGAGGTATGTCGGCCATGATAGTTACTGTATAGTGGGAGGTATGTCGGGCCGTGATGATTACTGTAGAGTGGGTGGTATGTCAGGACGTGTTGGTTACTGTACAGTGGGAGGTATGTATGGCCGTGATGGTTACTGTACAGTGGGAGGTATGTCGGCCATGATAGTTACTGTACAGTGGGAGGTTTTTCGGGCCATGATGATTACTGTACAGTGGGAGGTATGTCGGGACGTGTTGGTTACTATACAGTGGGAGGTATGTCGGGCCGTGGTGGTGACTGTACATTGGGAGGTATGTCGGGACGTGTTGATTACTGTACAGTGGGAGGTATGTCGGGACGTGTTGGTTACTGTACAGTAGGAGGTATGTCGGTCCGTGATGGTTACTGTATAGTGGTAGGTATACAGTATAGTTACTGTATAGTGGGAGGTATGTCGGGCCGTGATGATTACTGTACAGTGTGTGGCATGTCGGGACGTGACGTGTTGGTTACTGTACAGTAGGAGGTATGTCGGTCCGTGATGGTTACTGTATAGTGGTAGGTATGTCGGGACGTGATTGTTACTGTACTGTGGGAGGTATGTCGGGACGTGATGGTTACTGTACAGTGGGCGCTAAGTCGGGCCGTGGTGTTTACTGTACAGCGGGAGGTATGTGGGACCTTGGAGGTTACTGTACTGTGAGAGGTATGTCGAGACGTGATGGTTACTGCACCGTGGCAGGTGTGTCGGACCGTGATGGTTACTGAACAGTGGGAGGTATGTCGGGACGTGATGGTTACTGCACAGTGGGAAGTATGCCAGGCCGTGATGGTTACTGTACTGTGGAATGTATGTCGGGACGTGATGGTTAATGTACAGTGCCCGCTATGTCGGGCCGTGGTTTTTACTGTACAGCGGGAGGTATGTCGGACCGTAGTTGTTACTGTACTGTGAGGGGTATGTCGGGACGTGATGGTTACTGTACAGTGGGAGGTATGTCGGGCCGTGATGGTTACTGAACAGTGGGAGGTATGTCGGGACGTGATGGTGACTGTTATGTGGGAAGTATGTCGGGACCTGATGATTACTGTACAGTGGGAGGTATGTCGTGCCGTGGTGGTTACTGTACAGCGGGAGGTATGTCGGACCGTGGTGGTTACTGTACAATGGGAGGTATGTCGGGTCGTGACGTTTACTGTACATTGGAAGGTATGTCGGGCAGTGATGGTTACTGTACATTGGGAGGTATGTCGGGCAGTGATGGTTACTGTACAGTGGGAGGTATGACAGGCCGTGATGGTTATTGTACAATGGGAGGTATGTCGGGCCGTGATGGTTACTGTACAGTGGGAGGTATGTCGGGCTGTGATGGTTACTGTACTTTGGGAGGTATGTTACTGTACAGTGGGAGGTATGTCGGGCCGTGAAGGTTACTGTACAGTTGGAAGTATGACGGCCGTGATAGTTACTGTGCAGTGGGAGGTATGTCGGACCGTGATGGTTTCTGTACAGAGGGAATATGTCCGGCCATGATGGTAACTGTACAGTGGGCGGTATGTTGGTCCGTGATATTTACAGTACAGTGTGAGATATGTCGGGCCGTGATGGTTACTGTACAGTGGGAGGTAAGTCGTTACGTGACGGTTACTGTACAGTGAGAGGTATGTCGGGCCGTGATGGTTACTGTACAGTGGGAGGTATGTCGGGACGCGATGGTTACTGTACTGTGGGAGCTATGTCGGGACGTGATGTTTACTGCACAGTGGGAGGTATGTCGGGCATTAGTGTTTACAATACACCGGGAGGTATGTCGGACCGTGGTGGTTACTGTACTGTGGGAGGTATGTCGGGCCGTGTTTTTTACTGTACAGTGGGCGGTACGTCGGGCCGTGATGGTTACTGTACAGTGGGAGGTATGTCGGGAAGTGATTTCTTTGTACTGTGGGAAGTATGCCGGGACGTGATGGTTACTGCACAGTGGGAGGTATGTCGGGCCGTGATCGTTACTGAAACGTGGGAGGTATCACGGGACGTGATGGGTACTGCACAGTGGGCGATATGTCGGGCCGTGGTGGTTACTGTACAGCGGGGGGTATGACGGACCGTGGTGCTTACTGTGCTGTGAGAGGTATGTCGGGACGTGATGGTTACAGTACAGTGGGAGATATGTCGAGCCGTGATGGTACTGTACAATGGGAGGTATGTCGGGACGTGATGGTTACTGTACAGTGGGAGGTATGTCGGGCCATGAAGGTTACTGTACAGTGGGAGGTATGTCGGCCGTGATAGTTTTTGTGCAGTGGGAGGTATGTCAGACCGTGATGGTTCCTGTACAGAGGGAATATGTCGGGTCATGATGGTAACTGTACAGTGAGCGGTATGTTTGGCCGTGATGTTTACAGAACAGTGGGAGGTATGTCGGGCCGTAATGGTAACTGTACAGTGAGCGGTATGTTTGGCCGTGATGTTTACAGTACAGCGGGAGGAATGTCGGACCGTGGTGGTTAGTATACTGTGGGTGGTACGTCGGGCCGTGATGGTTACTGCACAGTGGGAGGTATGTCAAGCCGTGATGGTTACTGTATAGTGAGAGGAATATCGGTCGTAATGGTTACTGTCCAGTGGGGGGTTTGACGGTCCATGATGGTTACTGTACTGTGGGAGGTATGTCAGGCTGTGATGATTACTGTGCAGTGGCATGTATGTCAGGCTGTGATGGTTACTGCACAGTGGGATGTATATCGGGCAGTGATGGTTACTGTGGAATGGGTGGTATGTCGCGCTGTGGTGGTTACTGTACAGTGGGAGGTATGTCGGACCGTGATGGTTACTGCAGAGTGGGAGGGGTGTCGGTCCTCGACGGTTACTGTACAGTGGGAGGTATGTCGGGCTGTGATGGTTACTGTACTGAGGGAGATATGTCGGGACGTGATGGTTACTGTACAGTGGGAGGTATGTCGGGCCGTGGAGGTTACTGTACATTGGGAGGTATGTCGGCCGTGATAGTTTCTGTGCAGTGGGAGGTATGTCGGACCGTGTTGGTTACTGTACAGAGGGAATATGTCGGGCCATGATGGTAACTGTCCAGTGGGCGGTATGTTGGGCCGTGATGTTTACAGTACAGTGGGAGATATGTCGGGCCGTGATGGTTACTGTACAGAGGGAAGTATTTCGGGCAATGATGGTTACTGTACAGTGGGAGGTATGTGGTTATGTGATGGTTACTGTGCAGTGGGAGGTATGTCGGGCCGTGATTGTTACTGTACAGTGGGAGCTATGACGGGACGTGATTGTTACTGTACAGTGGGAGGTATGTCGGGTCGTGGTGTTTTCAGGACGCCGGGAGGTATGTCGGACCGTGGTGGTTACTGTACAGTGGGAGGTATGTCGGGCCGTGACGGTTACAGTACAGTGGGAGGTATGTCGGGCCGTGATGGTTACTGTACAGTGGGAGGTATGTCAGGCCGTGATGGTTACTGTACTGTGGGAGCGATGTCGTGACGTGATGGTTACTGTACAGTGGGAGGTATGTCGGGCCGTGGTGTTTACAGTACACCGGGAGGTATGTCGTACCGTCGTGGTTACTGTATTGTGGGAGGTATGTCGGTCCGTGATGGTTACTGTACAGTGGGAGGTACGTCGGGCCGTGATGGTTACTGTACAGTGGGAGGTATGTCGGGAAGTGATGTTTTCTGTACTGTGGGAAGTATGTCGGGACGTGATGGTTACTGCACAGTGGGAGGTATGTCGGGCCGTGATCGTTACTGAAATGTCGGAGGTATGTCGGGATGTGATGGTTACTGTACAGTGGGCGGTATGTCGGGCCGTGGTGGTGACTGTACAGCGGGAGGTATGTCTGACCGTGGTGGTTAGTGTACTGTGAGACGTATGTCCGGACGTGATGGTTTCAGTACAGTGGGAGATATGTCGAGCCGTGATGGTACTGAACAATGGGAGGTATGTCGGGACGTGATGGTTACTGCACTGTGGGAAGTATGTCGGGACGTGATGGTTACTGTACACTGGGAGGTATGTCAGGCAGTGATGGTTACTGTACATTGTTAGGTCTGTCGGGCCGTGATGTTTACTGTACAGTGGGAGGTACGTCGAGCCGTGATGGTTACTGTCTAGTGAGAAGTATATCGGCCGTGATGGTTACGGTAAAGTGGGGGGTATGACGGGCCGTGATCGTTGCTGTACAGTGACAGGTATGCCGGGCCGTGTTGTTTACTGTACAGTGGGAGGTATGTCGGGCCGTGATTGTAACTGTACCGTGGGAGATATGTCGGGCCGTGATGGTTACTGGACAGTACGTGATATGTCGGGATGAGATGGTTACTGTACAGTGGGCGGTATGACGGGCCATAGTGGTTACTGTTCAGTGGGAGGTATGTCGGGACGTGATGGTTACTGTAAAGTGGGAGGTATGTCGGGACGTGATGGTTACTGTACAGTGGGAGGTATGTCGGGACTTGATGGTGACTGTACTGTGGGAAGTATGTCGGGACGTGATGGTTACTGTACAGCGGGAGGTATGTCAGGCCGTGGTGGTTGCTGTACATCGGGAGGTATGTCGGACCGTGGTGGTTAGTATACTGTGGGAGGTACGTCGGGCCGTGATGGCTACTGTATAGTTAGAGGAATATCGGCAGTGATGGGTACTGTCCAGTGGGGGGTAAGACGGTCCATGATGGTTACTATACAGTGGGAGGTATGTCAGGCTGTGATGGTTACTGTACAGTGGCATGTATGTCAGGCTGTGATGGTTACTACACAGTGGGATGTATATCGGGCAGTGACGGTTACTGTACTGTGGGCGGTATGTCGGGACGTCATGGTTACTGTACAGTGGGAGGTATGTCGGGCCGTGGGGTATTGAATGTACAGCGGGAGGTATGTCGGACCGTGGTGGTTAGTGTACAGTGGGAGGTAAGAAGGGCCGTGATGGTTACTGTACAGTGGGAGGTACGTCGGGCCGTGATGGTTACTGTACAGTGGGAGGTAGGTCGGGAAGTGATGTTTTCTGTACTGTGGGAAGTATGTCGGGACGTGATGGTTACTGCACAGTGGTCGTTACTGAAATGTGGGAGGTATGTCGGGATGTGATGGTTACTGTACAGTGGGAGGTATGTCGGGACGTGATGGTTACGGTACTGTGGGAAGTATGTCGGGACGTGATGGTTACTGTACAGTGGGAGGTATGTCAGGCCGTGGTGGTTACTGTACAGCGGGATGTATGTCGGACTGTGGTGGTTAGTATACTGTGGGAGGTACGTCGGGCCGTGACGGTTACTGTATAGTGAGAGGAATATCGGCCGTGATGGTTACTGTCCAGTGGGGGTTATGACGGTCCATGATGGTTACTGTCCAGTGGGTGGTATGTCAGGCTGTGATGGTTACTGTACAGTGGCATGTATGTCAGGCTGTGATGGTTACTACACAGTGGGATGTATATCGGGCAGTGATGGTTACTGTGGAGTGGGTGGTATGTCGCGCTGTGATGGTTACTGTACAGTGGGAGGTATGTCGGACCGTGATGGTTACTGTAGAGTGGGAGGGGTGTCAGTCCTAGACGGTTACTGTACAGTGGGAAGTATGTCTGGACGTGATGGTTACTGTACAGTGGGAGGTATGTTGGGCCATGGTATTTACTGTACAGCGGGAGGTATGTCGGACCGTGGTGGTTACTGTGCAGTGGGAGGTATGACGGGCCGTGATGGTTACTGTACAGTGGGAGGTATGTCGGACCGTGATGTTTACTGTACAGAAGGAGGTATGTCGGGCCGTGGTGGTTACTGTACTGTGGGCGGTATGTCGGGACGTCATGGTTACTGTACAGTGGGAGGTATGTCGGGCCGTGTGGTATTTACTGTACAGCGGGATGTATGTCGGACCGTGGTGGCTAGTGTAGAGTGGGAGGTATGATGGGCCGTGATGGTTACTGTACAGTGGGAGGTATTTCGGGCCGTGATGGTTACTGTACATTGGGAGGTATGTCGGGACGTGATGGTTACTGTACTGTGGGAGGTATGTCGGGACGTGATTGTTACTGTATAGTGCGAGGAATGTCGGCCCGTGATGGTTACTGTACAGTGGAAGGTATTTCGGGCTGTGATGGTTACTGTACAGTGGGATGTATGTCGGTCCAAGATGGTTACTGTACATTGGTAGGTATGTCAGGCTGTGATGGTTACTGTGCAGTGGGAGGAATGTCGGCCCGTGATGGTTACTGTACAGTGGGATGTATGTCAGGCAGCGATGGTTACTGTTCAGTGGGAGGAATGTCGGGCCGTGTTGGTTACTGTACAGTGGGAGGTATATCGGGCCGTGATGGATACTGTGAAGTGGGAGGTATGTCGCCATGTGATGGTAACTGTACAGTGGGAGATATGTCGTCCGTGATGGTAACTGTACAGTAGGTGGTGTGTCGGTCCTTGCCGGTTACTTTACAGTGAGAGGTATGTCGGGCCGTGATGGTTACTGTACAGTGGGAGATATGTAAGTCCGTATTGTTTACTGTACAGTGGGAGTATGTCGGACCGTGTTGGTCACAGTACAGATGGAGGTATGTCGGGCCGTGATGGTTACTGTACTGTCAGAAGCATGTTGAGCCGTGATGGTTACTGTACAATGGGAGGTATGTCGGGCAGTGATGGTTACAGTACAGTCAGAGGTATTTCGGGCCGTGTTGGTTACTGTACAGTGGGAGGTATATCGGGCCGTGATGATTACTGTGAAGTAGGAGGTATGTCGCCATGTGATGGTAACTGTATAGTGGGAGATATATCGTCCGTGATGGTAACTGTACAGTAGGTGGTGTGTCGGTCCTTGCCGGTTACTGTACAGTGAGAGGTATGTCGGGCCGTGATGGTTACTGTACAGTGGGAGATATGTAAGTCCGTATTGTTTACTGTACAGTGGGAGTATGTCGGGCCGTGATGGTCACAGTACAGATGGAGGTATGTCGGGCCGTGATGGTTACTGTACTGTCAGAAGCATCGAGCCATGACGGTTACTGTACAGTGGGAGGGATGTCGTGCCATGATGCTTACTGTGCAGTGGGAGGTATGTCGAGCCATGACGGTTACTGTACAGTGGGAGGGATGTCGTGCCATGATGCTTACTGTGCAGTGGGAGGTATGTCGAGCCATGACGGTTACTGTACAGTGGGAGGGATGTCGTGCCATGATGCTTACTGTGCAGTGGGAGGTATGTCGAGCCATGACGGTTACTGTACAGTGGGAGGGATGTCGTGCCATGATGCTTACTGTGCAGTGGGAGGTATGTCGAGCCATGACGGTTACTGTACAGTGGGAGGGATGTCGTGCCATGATGCTTACTGTGCAGTGGGAGGTATGTCGAGCCATGACGGTTACTGTACAGTGGGAGGGATGTCGTGCCATGATGTTTACTGTACAGTGGGAGGTATGTCGAGCCGTGACGGTTACTGTACAGTGGGAGTTTGGTCGGGCCGTGATGGTTACTGAACAGAGGAGGTATGTCTGGCCGTGATCGTTACTATACAGTGGGAGGTATGTCGAGCTGTGATGGTTCCTGCATATTCGGATGTATGTCGGGCTGCGACACATACTGTGCATTGGGACGAATGTCGGGCCGTGATGGTTACTGTGCAGTGGGAGGTATGTCAGACCGTGACAGTTAATGTGCAATGGCGGGTATTTCGGGCTGTGATGGTTTCTGTAGAATGGAAGGTATGTCGGGCTATGACGGTTACTGAACAGTGGGAGGTATGTTGGGCTGTAATGGTTGCTGTGCAGTGGAAGGTATGTCGGGCCGTGATGTTTCCTGTAAAGTAAGATGTATGTCGGGCCATGATGGTTATTGTAGAGTGGGAGGTATATCGGGCCGTGACAGTTACTGTACAGTGGGAGCTATGTTGGGCCGTTATGCTTATGGTAATGTGGAGGTATGTTGGGTTGTGATGGTGATGGTAGAGTGGGAGGTATGTGGGGCCGTGATGGTTACTGCATAGTGGGTGGTATGTCAGGCTGTGGTGGTTTCTGTACATTGGGAGGTATGTCGGGCCGTGATGGGAACTGTACAGTGGATGGTATGTCGGGCCGTGTTTGTTACTGTACAGTGGGAGGTCTGTCAGCCTGTGTTGGTTACTGTACAGTGGGAGGTATGTCGGGCCGTGATGGCTACTGTACAGTGGGAGGTATGTCAGGCCGTGATTGTGGACTCTACAGTGGGAGGTATGTCAGCCTGTGGTGGTTATTGTACAGTGGGAGGTATGTCGGGCCGTGCGTGTTACTGTACAGTGGGAGGTATATCGGACTGTGATAGTTACTGTGCCGTGGAAGGTATGTTGGGCTGTGACCGTTCCTGTACAGAGGGATGTATTTCGGGCCGTGATGGTTACTGTACAGTGGGTCGTATGTCGGGCCGTGGTAGTTGCTGTACAGTGCGAGGCATGTCAGTCCAGGAAGTTGCAAACTTTATGAGTTGTTCAGAATATGATTATGCTGCTGCCGATGTATCATTGTACCTCATGGATGGATTGTCACTGGTTGCTTAATCTGCTTAAATTCTGTACCATTCAGTACATATCATTATGTGGAGGGTCTGCAAAATGTGAAGTTAGCCCTTGTTCCCCATAAGGACTGTGTAGTGACCATTCTTACCGATATATGAAATGGAGGGATGTACCTGCAGCAGGCAGATCGGTGATGATGTGGTCAATTATTGGTTTCCTTTTTATTGTTTCCCCATAACCTGCCGCAGAGCAGTCTAGCCGCTACAGGATCCAACATCAATGCTGAGCACTATGATTATATTACATTTCCTACAGTGTGCAAATAGACCCTTCGGCCCAACCCGTCCATGCCGACCCCCTGCGAAGAGCAACCCACTACCATGGCCAATTCACCTGTACTGCATTTCTTTGGACTGTGGGAGAAAACCCATGCAGACACGGGGAGAATGTGCAAACTCCACACAGGCAGTTGACAAAGGCTGGAATCAAACCTGGGTCCCCGGTGCTATGAGGCAGCAGTGCTAACCGTTGAGCCACCATGCCGCCCTACATTGACTATATGTCAAGGAACTGTCCCCCTCTGCCTGGCTGTGTCCTGTCAGTGGGACAGAACTTACCACAGAGGATGGTGATGTTGCCTGGGCCATAGTCTTGTTCACATCATCTTGCTTTCCAGACAATATCTGATTTTTGCTTGATTAGTCTGTGGGAAATATACAGCAGGTCACTTTTACATTCTGTATAATGAAGAGTTAATATCACTTTATTTCTTACATATTTTAAAATAAACCAAACATCATTGTTTTTCAATGATGTTTGAACCATCACGTCCCGACCATCACGGGCCAAACTACCTCGAGAAAACAATTGAAGTGAACAATAATTGACTTGCCAGAGCGCACATCTAACTATTACAGTTCAGTGACTTTAGGAAAACAGCCAATTCATGTTCAGTTCAGTGAACACACCATCTTGCAGGCAGCAAAGCTGTTGGAAATGACTTTGAGAAAAAACCTACATTTAGATACAGTTTTACTGGCTCTCACCACAACCTCCAAAACACTGGCCATCTCCAAAATCTGTTCAGTGAGCTTCGGCACTTGAGCTGGACAGTTACTCACACAATCTCTCACAATAGACTGGTTAGAGACATACCTGAAGAACAGGGAGATGTGTGTGGCCAGACTCGTCAATGGACTAGCACATGGCGCTAGTCCAGATGCAGTTTAACATTTGTAACAATGACCTGTAAACAACCGTGTCTTGCAAGTATATTCCTTCAGGTGTGCCACCAAACTCTGTAATTCTGTACCTTGGACCCCATCCTGAATGAAGGTGTTATACAGATTAAGGGTTCCTGCAGCACATGGCATCTAACATTGAATCCCTCATAAATCATATCCAGTGTATGTTATTTCCACAATGTCAGTATCCAAACAGAATTGTGCAGCTCCATTAATGACTGGCATCAGCCCAACCCAACATCCTGGTGTGTGACTTGAGCTGGAAATATCTGTGTAAATGTTTGCAGCATTGTTCTAACCATTAACAGCAAAGTCTTTTTACTGAAGGTCCAACATCCTTCCCTAATACCAACTTTTATATTGTCCAATAAACACAAAATACCCCCTTTATTCAGTTCATCTTTATAACAATATGGTGAAAACAGTGCACAACTCACAGTATGGAGCATTGAAAATGATGGGTCTCAAGTCCACATCCAAGACCAAGTTATTATTAAGTGCAAGGACTTTGAAAATAGAACATAGAACAGTACAGCACAGAACAGGCTCTTCGGCCCACGATGTTGTGCCGACCATTGATCCTCATGTATGCAACCTCAAATTTCTTTGACCATATGCATGTTCAACAGTCTCTTAAATGTCCCCAATGATCTCGCATCCACAACTGCTGCTGGAAACGTATTCCATGTTCTCACAACTCTCTGTGTAAAGAACCCGCCTCTGACATCCCCTCTATACTTTCCTTCAACCAGCTTAAAACTATGACACCTCGTTTTAGCTATTTCTGGTCTGGGAAATAGTCTCTGGTTTTCGACTCTATCTATATAGACCACATCCACAGCTCGACCCTCATCATGACCTGCCCCTCACAAAGCCGTGTTGATTGCATTTAATCAAGCCATGCATTTCCAGATGGTCATAAATCCTATCTCTCACAATCCTTTCTAACACCTTGCAGACGACAGACGTGAGACTTACTGGACTGTAATTGCACGGGAATTCCCTATTTTCTTTCTTGAAGAGAGAAATTATATTTGTCTCTCTCCAGTCCTCAGTAATGACTCCAGTGGAGACCAACGATGCAAAGATCTTTGCAAGTGACAAAGCAATCACATTTCTCGTTTTCCAAAGCAGCCGAGGACAAATCTGATCCGGGCTTGGCGACTTGTCAATCTTAATGTTACTCTTTGGAGGGTCTGTGTGAACGTGTTTTTCCGAAGGGACTGTTTCCACACGGTAAGCTAAAATGTGCTTAAAAAAGCCGTGTGTGTCATCATTTTGATTCAAATCTCGACACTCAAAGCCTAATTTGAAGAGTCTTCCAAGATATTGTCCATCCTTTCAGCAGTAACTGACTTCTTAATTAATAAAGCAACACCACATCCTTTTTAACACCCTGCCTTGTCATGCCTATAGTTCCAGTACAACAGAGTATTGAGTTGTTAGACCTGACCTCCCTCAAATGCGCCTCTGTGATGGTATAAATGTCACACCTCCACATGTCAAATCATTTCCTTATCACATCTGTCAGCCTGTCTGAAAATACTCCCAGCATTAACGTAAGCTGGAATGTAATATCTGGAATACCCTGTACCTCGGAGTTCTTCAATCATTTCCTGTTTGTTATCAAGCTGCTGAAACCATGAACCACATTTCTAACTCTAGCACTGAATGAATGTCTGCTGAATTGTAATTTCTTTTTTAAAAAATGTATTCATCAAGTGCAACTTTCCAGAACTGAGCAGTCAGCTCCACATACAATGAGTTTCTGATGGTTAATTCCCCAGTCAGTGTGCAGAGGGGACAGCCCTCAGTAATGGAGAAAGTGAGGACTGCAGTTGATGGAGATCAGAGTCAAAAAGTGTGGTGCTGGAAAAGTACCGCAGGTCAGGCAGCATCCGAGGAGTAAGCGAGTTGATATTTTGGGCATAAGCCCTTCATCAGGAAGGCATTGGTGCATTCCTTCTTTTTTCATTCTGTGATTCAGAGGACGTTGGGAACCGCACTTACTCAGGCAGGCAGCACTCTGTATAGCGTTGAAATGAAAAGCAGTGAATCAGTTGGTTGGACAGGGAATAGAAAAGTTGAAGGGAAGTACAGACTGATTGAAGTACAAACATAAGGATAGATAAATGACCTGGGTCAGATCGGGTATACCCGAGGTTATTCCAGGAAGTGATGGGAGAGATTGGTGTGCCATTGGCGATAACCATTGCGTCCGCATTGTCCACGGGAGTATTGCCAGATGATTGAAGGGTGGCAAATGTTATTCCCTTGTTCAGGAAAGGGAATAGGGATAACCGTGTGAATGACAGAACAGTCAGTCCTACATCGGTGTTGGGCAAATTATTGGAGATGAGTCTGAGAGGCAGGATTTACAATTACTTAGAAAACGATCGTTTTATTACAGCTAGTCAGCATGGTTTTGTGAGGAGCAGGCCATCCGTCAGAAACCTTATTGAATTCTTTGAAGGTGTAAAAAACACATTGATGAAGGTAGACCAGTAGATGTGGTGAACAAGAATTTTAGCAAGGCGTTCCCCATTGTAGGCTCGTTCAGAAGGTACGGAAGCATGGGGCGCAGAGAAAATTGGCTGTCTGGATATGGGCGTGGCTGGCCCATAGAAGACAGAGGGTGGTAGCAGATGGAAAGTATACAGCATGGAGCTCAGTGACCAGTGGTGTTCCACAGGGATCGTCTCTGGGATCTGTGCTCTTTGTGATTTTTATAAATGACTTTGATGAGGAAGTGAACACGTAGGTTAGTAAGATTGCCGATGACACGAAGATTGGTGGGTTTGTGGATAGTGTGGTGGGCTATTGTAGGTTGCAACAGGATATTTACAGGATGCAGAGCTGGGCTGATAAGTGGCAGATAGAGTTCAACCTTAAAAAGTTTGAAGCAATTTATTTTGTAAGGTTGCATTTGCATAACGAATACAGGGTTAAAAGCAGAATTCTTGGCGGTGTGGAGTGACAGAGGGATCTAGCGGTCATTGTCCATAGATCTCTCAAAGTTGCCACCCAAGTTGATAGGGTTGTTCAGAAGGAATACGGTGTGTTGTCTTTCACTATCAGGGGGATTGAGTTTCGGAACAGCAAGGTTATTTCTTCGCTCTATAAAGCTGTGGTTCAACCACATTTGGAAAATTGTGTTCAGTTCTGGTTGTCTCATTATAGGAAACAGATGGAAGCCTCAGAGTGTGTGCAGACGAGACTTAACAGGGTGCTGCCTGGACTGGAGGGCATGTCTTACAAAGAAACGGTGAGCGGCTAGGGCTTTCCTGTAGCGGTGGTAGTAGAGTCAAATACATTAGGAATATTTAAGAAGACGCTTGGATAGGCACACGGAAGTTGGTGCATTTAAAGTTATGTAGGTTAGCCTGATCTTAGAGTAGGATAAAAGGCTGGCAAAACATTGAGGGCTGAAGTGCCTGCACTGTGCTGTACCGTTCAATGTTCCAAGTTTCATCAGTTTGTAGATTCTCATCGGTTGGTGAATGTGTGAGGGAGTAAGGTGTGTGAGGGAGTGAGGTGTTTGCGGTCAGGAAGGTGTGGAGGGACGTTAGACCAAGACTACCAGTTTTGATGTAATTGTTACATTCCCCTGAGTGTCAGCTCAGTATGTGTGGTTATCTAGACCAGACAAAATCCACCAAGTTCAGTTGTTAAAACGATTTTTGGCTTGCCATTTGCTCCTGGTTTCTTCAGATACATTCTGTTGGATGACCTATGAATTAGTATCTGACCATCCACAGACTTGTATAATTTTATTTTGATACTGTTGAATGTGAAGGTACATTTATTGGATATAGTTTCAGAGGGTTCACTGTGAGACACAAAATGCTGCAATAGACTGCCAATTGTGAACGTTTTCAACCAGTGTCTGGTCCAGGGGGCAGGTGTGTGGAGTCAGGGGGACATGCCAGATGTCATCACCATAAGTAACTTGTGCGATGTGATTCTGATACTCTATGTCCATTCATCTGCTCCCTGGGCCAGGCTCTGACTGCGGATGAATTTGTAAGGCATGGTTCCTGGTCAGTCATTGGTATCTAATTTAGACAGCATTTGAGAGCAGTGATAGCCTGTTGGCTAGTTTCCTCCTGCTCAAGGTGGATTCCAAATGATTCTCTGTGGGGGAATGTTTGAATGACTGCTCTGGCACAGGTTGGAAACTCTCTTCATAGACTCAGGACCAGGCCAGTGTCTCTCTGAGTGCTACATGCAGCTGTGAGGTACAGTAGCACTGTACTCGAATTAACCCTTTTGGAATCCACTTTTAATGTCGGTCATGATGCAGTGATGGGTTTGCTGACCTGAACAATAATCAGGAGTTTGCCATGTTTGTGAATTGGACAATAATAAGATGTGAGCTACAATTATTCAACTGAACAATAACTGCATCATCTCTGAAAACAATAAAATTGATTCTATATTGATGGAATTAAAATATAAACACCGAACAACCTTTTATCATTCAAAAGTAAAGAATGCACATTTTGATTTGTATCGAAAAAGAACCTGTTTTCTGACTATGCTGCTGATCACAAATACACATTGAATCTCAGTATTCAAATGCATACATTGTCGCTCTATCATTTGCAAAATGGTTGACATCTGACTGATTGAATATTCAGAGTGAGCATTTGTTTGAACAATCAAATAGAATTATAACTCTTACATATTTAAATATAATCAATCGATTTAATTTGTCACCTGAAACGTGTGAGCTTCAGTTATTTGCCAACAATTCTATTAGTTTTAAAATAATGATGGAAAATTATAGACTAGATCTAAAAGTTGAAGTTCTAAATTGGAGAAAGGCCAATTTTGATGGTATTAGGCAAGATCTTTCAAAAGCTGATGGCGGCAAATGATCGCAGGTAAGAAGATGGATAGAAAATGGGAAGCCTTCAGAAATTAGATAGCCGGAGTCCAGAAACAGTACATTCTTGTTAGGGTAAAAGGAAAGACTGGTAGGTATAGAGAGCGCTGAATGACTAAAGACATTGAGGGGCTGGTTAAGAATAAGAAGGAATGATATGACAGGTACAGACAGGACAGTTCGAGTGAATCCTTAGAAGAGTATAAAGGCAGGAGGTGTATTCTAAAGAGGGACATCAGGAAGGCAGAAAGGGGACATGAAATAGCTTTGGCAAATAGAGTTAAGGAGAATACAAAGGGATTTTACAAATACATTGAGAACAAAA
>NW_025213365.1:2904-7739 GCF_004010195.1 Chiloscyllium plagiosum | reverse complement strand
TGCTGATCCAGATCCTCCTATTTTCTAAACCTGCCACCTATTTTCTAAGGGTCTGTATCCCTCTGCTCCCTGCTCATTCATGTCTCTGTCTAAATACATCTTAGATAACGCTATCGTTCCTGCCCCTACCACCCCCTCTGGCCACACGTTCAAGGCTGCCACCGCTCTATGTGTAAAGATCTTCCCACATATATCTGCCCTAAACCTTTCTCCTCTCACTTTGAACTCATGATCCCGAGTAATTGAGTTCCACAATCTGGAGAAAAAAGCTTCTTGCTATCCACCCTGTATATATCTGTCTTGATTTTGTAGACCTCAACCTTCGACTTTGTAATGAAAATAGTTCTAATCTACTCAATCTTTCTTCATAACCAGCACCGTCCATCCCTGGCAGCATCCTAGTGAACCTACTCTGAACGCTATTCAAAGAATCCACATCCTTTTGATAATGTGGTGACCAGAACTATATGCAGTATTCCAAATGCGGCCAAACCAAAGTCCCATGCAACTGTAACATGACCTGCCAGCGCTTGTACTCAACAACTGATCCAATGAAGGAAACCAAGCCATATGCCGCTTTGACCCTTTACTCACCTGTGTTGGCATCTTCAGGAAACAATGGACCTAAACACCCAGATCTCGCTGTAAGTGAATTTTCCGCAGGACTTTTCTGTTTAATGTATTGTTCACTCTTGACTGGTTCTTTCAAAATGCATCACCTTGCATTTGCACAGATTGAACTCCATCTGCCATTCCTGTGCCCATCTTTCCAATCTCTCTATATTCTGCTGTATTCTCTGACAGTCCCCTTCACTATCTGCTACTCCAACAATCTTAGTGTCATCTGCAAACTTGCTAATCAGGCAATCGATACCTTCGTCCAAATCATTGTTATAAATCACAAACAACAGTGGTCCCAGCACAGATCGCTGTTGCACACCACTGGTCATAGGTCTCCATTTTGAGAAATCCCCTTCCACTATTACTCTCTGTCTCCTGTTGCCCAGCCAGTTCTCTATTCATCCAGATAAAACACTCTGGACACCATGCGACTTCACATTCTCCACCAGCCGACCGTGAGGAGCATAATAAAATGCCTTACTCAAGTCCCTCAGTATCTTCTCCAGCAACTTCCCTCCCACTGATGTCAATCTTGCCGGTCTAGAATTGCCTGGATTATCCCCGCGATCCTTTTTAAACAAGGGGACAATGTTAGCAATTCGCCAATCGTCCAGGACCTCACACATGTTCAATCATCCTGGAAAGATATATGTTAAATCCCCAGTTATTTCCACACTCACATCGCTCAGTAACCTGACTTTGATCCCATCCGGACTTGGGGGCTTGTCTTCCTTAATACCTTTAAGAGTATCCAAAACTTCCTCCCTCATTATGTCGACTTGACCCAGAGTACTCCGAGATCTATCCCTAACCTCAACATCCGTCATGTCCCTCTCCTTGGTGAATAAGGATGGAAAGTGCTCGGTAAGAATCTCACCCATTTTCTCTGACTCCATGCATAGCTTTCTTCCTTTGTCCTGTGAGGGCCAAACAGTTCCCTAGATACCCTCTTGCTCCTTATATATGAAAAGAACTCTTCGGGATTTTCCTCAACCCCTTTTGCTAACGATATCTCATGACCACTTTTAGCCCTCTTAAATCCTCGATATTTACTGTGAAATGTGGCTATTGAAAAGAAAATAAACATTTGTTCGTGCGAATGGGAACTCAGACCTTTTCAAAGTGTTTTGTGCCAAAAAATATTTGAAATCCTTCTCAGTGCAAATAAAAAGCAAGAGAAGAAACCTCTTGGGAAGAGTAATTTTTAGCCAGTGTCCCCCAAAATACTTCTGAGGTAGAAAAGTGGGGGTTAGTAACAAGACACAACAGTTACCATGGGTGGTTTGAACATGCAAATTGGGTCAATTAATCAACTTGACAGTAATATCCTTGAATAAAGATTCATAGAGCATCTGAGAGATTATTTCTGAGAGCGGGACGCCATGGAACCAACCAGAGAATGGGACGGCACGGTGGTTCAGTGGTTCAGCACCAGGGTCCCAGGTTCGATTCCAGCCTCGGGGAACTGTCTGCGTATAGTTTACACATTCTCCCCCTGTCTGCGTGGGTTTCCTCCCACAGTCCAAAGATCTGCAAGTCAGGTGCATTGGCCATGCTAAATTGCCCATAGAGTTAGGTACATTGCTCAGAGGGTAATGGGACTGGATGGGTTACTCTTCGGAGGGTCGGTGTGGACTTGTTGGGCCGAAGGGCCTGTTTCCATACTGTAGTGAATCTAATCTAATTTAGATTTCATGCTATGTAACAAGAAAGGATTGGTGGATGAGCTTTGCCTTGGAAGTACTAACCACAACTTGCTGGAGTTTCATATTCACATTGGAAGAGTGAAAACTAAGTCATACATGTTAATTTAACAATAATAATTATACTGGCCGAAGGAAGGATTTGGCCTGGGTGACTGGGGGGGAGAAAAGAACAGTCAAAGACAGGACAGCTGATGAAATTTGGTAATAATTAGGGAGATGCTAAAGACCAAAGAGGAATTGCATTACGGAGAAAAATCATTCAAATCTTGATAAGGAAGTCAAGGATAACATGAAGGCAAATCCCAGTGCATATCATACTGCACACGTTAGTCACACTGTGGTGGATTGGGCAAGTCAGTGGCCTCGTGGTGTGAAAATTGAATTCTTATGCGATAAACCCAGATAATGTTTGAGTTACCTGGATTCAAATCCTGCTACAACAAGTGGCGGGACTTAAATTTAAATCTGGAATTAAGACACTGATGGTGGTTATGAATCGATTGCCGAGAAAAACTCGCCTGGTTCAATGATATCCTTCAGGGAAGGAAACTGCCATTCTACTATAGATTCACCACTCTCAGACTGAAGACGTTTCTCCTTATCTCCATTCTAAAGATTTTCTCTTGACTCTCAGGCTACGTTCTTGAGTCCTTTCTCTCCTAAGATTGGAAGCATCTTCCCAACATCTACTCTGACCAGGCAACCAGTATTCTGTATGCTTCTATTAGAGCCCCCTTTACCCCTATAAACTCCAGCGTGTATAGACCCAGAGACCTCATATTTTGAGCTTTTCATTCCTATGACCATTCTTATGAAGCTCCTCTGAACACGCCCAGGGATGGTGCATCCTTCCTGAGTTACGGGGCCAAAACGGTACACAATACACCAAATGTGGTCTGATCAGAATCCTATACAGCCGCGGAAATCCACCCCTGCTGTAATATTCAAGTCATCTCAAAAGAAATGCCACCACTGTATTTACCTTTCTGACCAGATAGGCCACCTGAAATAATAATCTTACGCTGGATCATAGTAAATTTACCATGGAGTTACAAAAATGAACAATGATTAAAGCATGCTGGGAAGTCGAACGCAGCGTTGACCAAAGTCTCTGTGCTCATCCACATGCTGCAGAATCAAGACAAGCTGCAGCTACCCAGAGATGGTTTGCAAACAAACCCTGACAGCTACAGACCCTGCAAAACACACCTGAAGTTGGATCTGAATGGGACAATGGAATGTCGCGCTTGGGACATCAACGTGACAAGCCCAGTTGGGTCTGATTGGTCAGGGTAATTGACCATTCCATTGGCAGATTCTCCACACACTCCAAAAAGGCGTGGAGACTTGGGAGGATAAGAATCACCGTAAACCGCTCAAACAGTGGTAACTCGAGAATAACCACTACAAGACCATCAGAAGAACAAGGAGACTTCACCACATGGAATCCGATCAACTTCTGGTGGGGTGGTATGTGATCATCCAAAGTTACGTTAAGCCATAAGATAGATTGTAGGGTTTTTCATGACGTTATAATACGTTTTATTGTTCTAATATTAATTGTGTTCAATAAACAAATATCATTGTTTATAAGCGTTGACTTTGTTCTTTTGCTGAATGTAAGATTTCAAACACACTGTGCTGCAGATACGGCCCCTTCCTAGATACTGACACAACCTGCACATTTACCTTGTGACAATCTTGACTGGAACTCGCAATACTCTGCACTTCAGACTTCTGAATTTTCTCCCCAGTTATAAAATAGTCCATGCCTCTCTTCTTCCTACTAACGTGCATCACCTCGCACTTTCTCAGGTTGTACTCCATCTGCCACGTCTTTGCCCACTCTCCTACCCTGTCTAAATCCTTCTGCAGCCTCCCTGCCATCTGAATGATATCTATCCCTCTACCTACCTTTGCATCATGTAAAAACCTCGCTGGTGTGCCCTCAGTTCCTTCATCTAGATTGTTAATGTACAAAGTAATAAGATGTGGTTCCCTTGTGGAACACCTATTGTCATTGGCTGCTATCCCAAAAAGGACCCTTTTATTCCCACTATCTACCCTCTGCCAGACAGTCAAACTTCTGTACACACTAGTATCTTGTCTCTGACACCATGGGCCCTTATCTTACACAGCAGCCTCCTGTGAAGCACCTTGTCAACGTCCTTATTGAAGTCCAGATACATAGCATCCATTGGCTTTCCTTGGTCTAACCTGCATGTGACATCCTCAAAGCGTTCTAACAGAATCATTAGCATGACCTCCCCTTAATGAAACCATACTGACTTCGCCCTACTTTACCATGCACTGGCAATTATTCTGAAATCTCATCTTTCACAATGGATTCCAGGAACGTACCCACGACTGGGGTTAGGCTAATATTCTGTCTTTTGCCTTATTCCCCTTTTAAACAGCGTGTAAGCGAGATCCAAGGTGGCGACGACCAAGTAGTTCTGAGTCTGCAGAGCTCTGCCAAAGACTCAGGCAAAGTGGGATACCCACCCT
>NW_025213365.1:0-2810 GCF_004010195.1 Chiloscyllium plagiosum | reverse complement strand
CTTACCGGTATACAATTGCCTGGATTATCCCCGCTATCCTTCTTAAACAAGGGGATAATGTTAGCAATTCGCCAAACGTCCAGGACCTCACCCATGTTCAATCATCCTGCAAAGATATATGTTAAAGCCCCAGTTATTTCCACACTCACATCCCTCAGTAATCTGAGTTTGATCCCATCCGGACTTGGGGGCTTGTCTTCCTTAATACCTTTAAGAGTATCCAAAACTTCCTCTCTCATTATGTCGACTTGACCCAGAGTACTCCGAGATCTATCCCTAACCTCAACGTCCGTCATGTCCCTCTCCTTGGTGAATACAGATGCAAAGTACTCGCTAAGAATCTCACCCATTGTCTCTGACTCCATGAATAACTTTCTTCCTTTGTCCTGTGTGGGCCAAACATTTCTCTAGTTACCCTCTTGCTCCTTATATATGAAAAGAACTCTTCGGGATTTTCCTCAACCCTGTTTGCTAACGATATCTCATGACCACTTTTAGCCCTCTTAAATCCTCGATATTTACTATGAAATCTGGCTATTGAAAAGAAAATAAACATTTGTTCGTGCGAGTGGGAACTCAGACCTTTTCAAAGTGTTTTGTGCCAAAAAATATTTGAAATCCGTCTCAGTGCAAATAAAAAGCAAGAGAAAAAACCTCTTGGGAAGAGTAATTTTCAGCCTGTGTCCCCAAAAATACTTCTGAGGTAGAAAACAGTGGGGGTTTGTAACAAGGGCACAACAGTTACTATGGGTGGTTTGAACATGCAAATTGGCTCAATTAATCAACTTGACAGTGATATCTTTGAATAAAAATTCATAGAGCATCTGAGAGATTATTTCTGAGAGCAGGACGCCATGGAACCAACCAGAGAATGGGACGGCACGGTGGCTCATTGGTTCAGCACCAGTGTCCCAGGTTCGATTCTCGCCTCGGGGGACTGTCTGCGTATAGTTTACACATTTTACCCCTGTCTGGGTGGGTTTCCTCTCACAGTCCAAAGATGTGCAGGTCAGGTGCATTGGCCATGCTAAATTGCCCATAGAGTTCGGTACATTGCTCAGAAGGAAATGGGACTGGATGGGTTACTCTTCGGAGGGTCGGTGTGTACTTGTTGGGCTGAAGGGCCTGTTTCCATACTGTAGGGCATCTAATCTAATTTAGATTTGATATTATGTAACAAGAAAGGATTGGTGGATGAGCTTTGCCTTGGAAGGATTAACCACAACTTGATGCGGTTTCACATTCACATTGAAACAGTGAAGACTGAGTCATACATGAGTGTTTAACAATGATAATTATACTGACCTAAGGAAGGATTTGGCTGTGGTGGACTGGGGGAGAAAAGAACAGTCAAAGACAGGACAGCTGAAGAAATCTGGTAATAATTAGGGAGATACTAAAGACCGAAGAAGAATTGCATTACGGAGAAAAATCATTTAAATGTTGGTAAGGAAGTCAAGGATAACATGAAGGCAAATCCCAGTACATGTCACACTGCACACGTTAGTCACACTGTGGAGGATTGGGCAAGTCAGCGGCCTCGTGGTGTGAAAATTGAATTCTTATGCGATAAACCCAGATAATGTTCGAGTTACCTGGATTGAAATCCTGCCACAACAAGTGGCGGAACTTAAATGTAAATCTGGAATTAAGACACTGATGGTGGTTATGAATCGATTGCCTAGAAAAACTCACCTGGTTCAATGATATCCTTTAGGGAAGGAAATTGCCATTCTACCATAGATTCACCACTCTCAGACTGAAGACGTTTCTCCTTATCTCCATTCTAAAGATTTTCTCTTGACTCTCAGGCTACGTCCTTGAGTCCTTTCTCTCCTAAGAGTGGAGGCATCTTCCCAACATCTACTCTGACCAGGCAACCAGTATTCTGTCTCCTTTTATTAGAGCCCCCTTCACCCCTATAAGCTCCAGCGAGTATCGACCCAGAAACCTCATATGTTGAGCTTTACATTCCTATGACCATTCTTATGAAGCTCCTCTGAAAACTCCCAGGGGTGGTGCATCCTTCCTGAGTTATGGGGCCCAAAACGGTACACAACACACCAAATGTGGTCTGATCAGAATTATATAGAGCCGTGGAAATCCATCCCTGCTGTAATATTCAAGTCATATCAAAAGAAATGCCACCACTGTATTTCCCTTTCTGACCCAGACAGGCCACCTGAAATAATAATCTTACGCTGGACAATAGTAAATTTACCATGGAATTACAAAAATGAATAATGATTAAAGCATGGTGGGAAGTAGAACGCAGCGTTGACCAAAGTCTCTGTGCTCATCCACATGCTGCATAATCCAGACAAGCTGCAACTACCCAGATATGGTTTGCAATAAACCCTGAAACCCTGACAGCTACAGACCCTGCAAAACACACCTGAAGTTGGATCTGAATGGGACAATGGAATGTCGCCCTTGGGCCATCAATGTGACAAGCCCAGTTGGGTCTGATTGATCAGGGTAATTGATCATTCCATTTGCAGATTCTCCACACTCCCAAAAGGCGTGAAGGCTTGGGAGGATACGAATCACCGTAAACCGCTCAGAGAGTGGTAACTCGAGAATAACCACTGAAAGATAAGACACCTACAAGGCAATCAGAAGAACAAGAATACTTCGCCACGTGGAATCCGGTCAACTTCTGGTGGTGTGGTATGTGATCATCCAAAGTTACGTTAAACCATTAGATAGATTGTAGTGTTTTTCATTACGTTATAATACGCTTTATTGTTCTAATATTAATTGTGTTCAATAAACAAATATCATTGTTTATAAGCGTTGACTCAGTTATT
>NW_025213364.1:22057-32447 GCF_004010195.1 Chiloscyllium plagiosum | reverse complement strand
TTACGCAATGGAATGTCGCCCTTGGGCCATCAACATGCCAACCCCTGGCTGAGTCTGTTTGATCTGGGTAAATTAACTTGATCATTCCATTGGAAGATCTTCCATACCCTCCCAAGGGCATGAAGACTTAGAAGGATAAGAATCACCTCAGAACCCCACAGAGTGCGGCAACTGGAGAATAACCACTGAGAAAGAAGACAACTCCAAGACCATCAGAAGAATAAGAAGGCATCACCACGTGGAGCCTGGCCAAGTTCTAGTGTGGTGGTACACAATCAGCCAAAGTTAAGTTAAAACATAAGACAGTTTGCAGTATTCTTCATTACTTTATTGTACAACTTTATTGTACAAACATTGAGTGTGCTCAATAAACAAATATTATTGTTTGTAAGAGTTCACTCAGTTCCTTTGCTGAATGGAAGAATTTAAGCAAACTGTGCGGCAGATGCAACACCTTCCTAACTGTTGAATCAACCTGCAAGTTTACCTTGAGACAATCCTGTACGAGAACTCACCACTCTCTTTGCACTTCAGACTTCTGAATTTTCTCTCCATTTATAAAATAGTCAATGCCTCTCTCCCTCCTCACAAAGTGCATCAGTTCAGGTTTTCCAAGATGATCTCCATCTGCCACTTCTTTGCCCACTCTCCTACACTGTCTAAATCCTTCTGCAGCCTCCTTGCCATCTGAATGCTGCCTGCCCCTCTACCTACCTTTGTATCATATGAAAACCTAGCCAGAATACCCTCAATTCCTTAATGTAGATCGTTAATGCACAAAGTAAAAAGTTGTGGTCCCAACACTGAGGCATGTGGAACACAAGTTGTCATCGGCTGCTATCCCAAGAAGGACGTTTTTATCCCCACTCTCTACTTGCTGCCAGACAACCAAGCTTCTGCACACACTAGTAACTTACCTGGAACAAAATGGGGCCTTATTTTACTCAGCAGCCTCCTGTGCGGCACCTTGCCAAAGTCCTTCTTGAAGTCCAGGTGGATAATATTAACTGGCTTTCCTTTGTCTCACTTGCTTGTCGCATCCTCAAATAACTTTTACAGATTTCTGAGGCATGGCGTCCTCTTGATGACACCATACTGACTTTGCCCAATTTTACATTTCACTTGCAAGTATTCAGAATCTCATCCTTCACAATGGATTCTAGGATCTTACACATGACTGAGGTTAGGTTAATCGGTCTGTCGCTTTCTGCCTTTTGCCTTATTCCCTTTTTGAAGAGGCTGTCACGTTTGCAACTTTCTAGTCTTTTGAACCTCTCCCTGATTCTAGAAATTCATGAAAAATCACCACAAATGTCTCCATTATTTCTTCAGCTAACTCCCTTGGAACTCTGGAATATTGTCCAGTTGGTCCAGTTTATTTACCCATTTAGTTGTTCGAGCAACTTCTCCTAATAAGCTCTGTCCCCTCGCTATCTTGAATTTTTGGGATACTATACGTGTCTTTCACTGTGAAAAGTAACGTGAAATAATTGTTCAGTTTCTCAACCATTATTTGTTCCCCATTACTATATCTCCAGCATTGTATTCCGCGACCAACGTCCATATCTGCCTCTCTTTTGCCCTTGACATTTCTAAAGAATCTCTTACAGTCTTTTATATTACTGGACAGATTACCCTCATATTTAACCTTCTTCCTCCTATTCCTTATTTTGTTGCCCACTATTGGTATTCGTAAGCTTCCAAATCCTCCGGTTTCCCACTGCCATTTGCTATGTTACCTGATTTCTCTTTTGCTTTTACGCTATTCCTGATTTCCCCTGTCAGCCATTGTTACCTTATCCTCCCTATACCATGCTTCTTTTAGCTTGGGATGAATTTCTGCAGTGTCTCCCGAATTACTCCCAGAAACTCCCGCCGTTACTGTTCCACTGTCTTTCCTGCTAGCCTACTCTCCCAGTCAATTTAACCCAGTTCCTCTCTCATGCCTTTGTAGTTGATTTTATTCAGCGGTAATATTGTGAACTCTGATTCTACCTTCACCCTCTCAAATTGAAGAGTAGGTTCAATGATATTATGATTACTGCCTCGTAAATGTTTCTTTACCTTAAGCTCCCTTATCAAGTCTGCCTCATTGCACAACTCTAAATCTGGTATTGCCCGTTCCCTCATTGCCTGCACCATAAGCTGCTCCAAAAAGCCATCTCGTAGACATTCCACAAATTCCATTCCTTCCAAACCATTGCCAAACTGATTTTCCCAGTACACCTGCATATTGAATTCCTCCCTATCACTGTAAGATTGCCTTTACTACACATCTTTTCTACCTTCTAATGTAACATCTGACCCAGCTCCTAACTACAGTTTGTGGACCTGTACATCAGTCCAACTATGGTTTTTCACCTTTGCCGTTCCTCAATTCTAACCACACAGATTCTACACCATCTGTCTTTACTTTGAGTTTTGGGAACTGAGTGATGGGACGGCAAAACACTTTAGCATTGTCATACGTTCATTGTTTGGACATTAATTAAAAATATTACATTGTCAATTCCATTGGAATGTGGCCACAATATATTTCTTTGGCCAAATATTGTGTGTGTGCTATGGAAGAATGCAGACTTTTGAAACTGTTAGGAAAGCATCATATGAAGACGACTTGAGTCTATAAAGAGATTAAGGTGGGTCAAGTGAATAGAAAAATATTGTTGTGTGGAGCATTGTAGGATGTAGTTTCTGTGCGCTAAACGATGTTGGCGGGTTGAATCGAAAGGCAGTGTATTATTTCAATGGACAGATTTGGCTTGAGACGCAGAAGAACCGGGCACCTGGATTACAAAATAAAAACTTTATGTGTGCATAAAGTTTTGAGGGAGGTAAGACAAATGTAGACATTTTCTGAAACAAAACACATTCAAAATAAGGGAAGATTTTCTACAGTTTTGCAGAGTAGTGGCGGGACCACATCGAGAGAACAATGGTCATACTGACATGCAAATCAGTCCAGAGAAGATTCAATGAACTGACTCCTGTGCGGAACATTTATTTCAGGTGGAAATCTTGAACTGACTGACTGTGGATCTGCTGGAGTTTAGGCGAACAACACGTGATCTTGGTGACCCTAGAATATTCCAAGTAGTCTTTTCAAGTTGAATTCTGAAACAATATTTCAGCTTGTGTGAGAGATTACCAGGAGTGGATGGATTATGAAACTGAAGGTTGTCTCAGTTAAGGAAATGTTGGATGTTTTTATCTTCTCAAAGTTTCGAGTATTTGTGAACTCCCTTCCCAGATAGCAATGGAGGATAAAATATTGATTATTTCTAATTCAGAAGCAGTCAGATTCATGACTAAGAGTAACACACTAACATTGTAAAGGCAAAGGAGGAATGTGTGATTGATGTCACAGTCAGATCAACCACGATATTATCGCATGACGGAGCTGTATTGATGACTTACTCCTGATACTCGTTTCTGCGCTTCTGTTGAATTTAGATACAGAAAAAAATATGAGATGATTCTCATGAACATGGAGACATTTCCTTTCAGATTATTGGGCACAGATTTCCATATGTGACTTTTAAACAGCACTCAAAAGCACTCAGGGAAGTTTCATGGTATTGGAGAAAGGTCAGGAGTAGAGGGCAAAGTGTAAGCCTACCTTGAAACTGCTTTAGAAATCACATTGGGTCGAATGGATAACTTTAATTCTGCTCATTCCTTTCAGTTCTTGTTGTGAGGTGAATTTCATTAGCAAGGCCAGCATTCTGTTGCCTATGTGTAATTTCTATTCAGAATATGGTGATAAACCCCAGGGTTTCTTATGGTGCAGGAACACTAACAGGTATGTTACAAAGAGAGAAACAGGGTTCTGAACCATTTGACAGCTTCAAGTCGGTGTGCTGCGTGACCTTGGAAATTGCATTCCTTACCACTTGATGCTCACAAGCTGTGGAAATAGTGAGACTACATTCTTTATTTTCAACAATTAAACTGATAGTCATACAGCTTATAAATAGGCCCTTCAACCCAATACATCTACGCCAGCCAGAAAACATCAATGTACATTATTCCCAGTTACCTGAAGACCTGTAGCATACTATGCCCTGGCCGTTTTTGCTTAAAAGCTGCATTGTCTTCTTACACACTTAATGGTAAGGTCCTAGGGAGTGTTGCTGAACAAAGGGACCTTGGAGTGCAGGTTCATAGCTCCTTGAAAGTGGAGTCGCAGGTAGATAGGATAGTGAAGAAGGCGTTTGGTATGCTTTCCATTGTTGGTCAGAGTATTGAGTACAGGAGTTCGGAGGTCATGTTGCGGCTGCACAGGACATTGGTTAGGCCACTGTTGGAATATTGCGTGCAATACGGGTCTCCTTCCTACCGGAAACATGCTGTGAAACTTGAAATGGTTCGGAAAAGATTGACAAGGATGTTGCCGGGGTTGGAGGATCTGAGCTACAGAGGGAGGCTGAACAGGCTGGGGCTGTTTTCCCTGGAGCATCGGAAGCTGAGGGGTGACCTTTTCGAGGTTTATAAAATTATGAAGGGCATAAATAGGATAAATAGACAAAGACTTTTTTTTCCCTGGGGTCGGGGAGTGCAGAACTAGAGGTCATAGGTTTAGGGTGAGAGGGGAAAGATATAAAAGAGACGTCAGGGGCAACTTTTTCACGCAGAGAGTGGCACGTATATGGAATGAGCTGCCAGAGGAAGTGTTGGAGGCTGGTACAATTGCAACATTTAAGAGGCATTTGGATGCGTATATGAATAGGAAGGGTTTGGAGGGATATGGGCAGGGTGATGGCAAGTGGGACTAGATTGGGTTGGGATATCTGGTCGGCATGGACAGGTTAGACCGAAGGGTCAGTTTCTATGCTATACATCTCCATGACTTTATCTGTGACCTGAGCGTTTTTTGTTCTTTTAGCATGTGTACTAAATGGTTTCATGGACAGAGATAACACAACGATAAAGACAGTGGCAAACTCATCAAATGAATAAAAAAGACTCTACGTTTTTCAATAATTATAGAAAATCGGATTGTCGTTTCAATTCATTTGGGATTTTAATGGAGCAAGACCAGCATTAATTGCCCTTGAGACCTTCCAGTCCAGTTGATGTTGGTCCGTCCAAGTGGCTGGTGGGAGGGAGTGCCAGCAATGCATCTCATGTTCTGGGTTATCTGTGAGTAAACATTACTGGTGGTGGATGGAGTGTTACACAAGCCGTCATGCTGTGATGAACAGCTCGCAGGAAAACAGGAAAACGGACTCATTGTCAAAGCGAACATATAGGATGGAGTTTATTATTTTTCTGAGAAATAGCAACCTTACAGATACAAGTCTATATAGTAATGAAGGGAAGTCTGTGTCTATGTTATTGGTGTCCTTAAAATAACGGTGCCACACAGTTTGAATTATGTTATTGCTTTGGAGGGACATGCTTGCACTGAGCATATGATTTATCCTGGATATATTAACAGATGGCTGAGCTAGGTTGAGTAAGTGCTGACACTCCATGGGATGATATTGATTTGTTATCTCGCCACTTACTGAGCACAGTTCGCCATAACAAACCAACAAATACCGTTGGTTGGTGCTTCAGAATGTATCAGAGCTTTCATGGCTGACATATCATGGATTCATGTATAAAGACAAGGCCAATCGAGTCTGCACCATCCAGTGCTGATGCTTGTGGTTTATAAAGTTTGTGAGGTTACCTTACTAAACCACCCTCCCAGGCAATGCATTCTAGACACAAACCATCCTCTGGGTTCAAAACGGATTCCCCAAATCCTCTCTCAATATCTTCTCTTTCGCGTCAAAATGTGTCCCTTGTTTTTGACCCTTTGATTTAGGGGAACAGCTGCTGTCTGTTCACTCTGCCCATACCTCTGATGCTCTTAGACACCTCTGTCAGGCTCACCCCTCACCCTTCTCTGCTCCAAAAGCAAGACTAGCCTATCTTCATGGTTTGAGTTCTCTCTTGTCTTGTTACTTCTTCCAAAGTGCAGCATCTCACAAATTTTAGTGCTATTTTTATGTCATTAATCTGACCATCTGAACAATCAGTTTGCACCCTCCTGTAACCTAAGACATTCCTCCTCACTGTGACCCATGCGGCCTATCGTTGTGTCATCCACAACATTGTTTATCATTCTCCGAACACCCCCCCCCCCACCTCCCCATCTCCCACATTAATATCATCAACAATTCGGAGCAGCGAGAGGTGGGAGCCAGGAGGAGGTGACGTTGGTGCAAGGTGATTGTCGGGAAGGCCGGTAAGTATGTTTCAACTTCTTACTTTCAGGCCAGTGAGGGAGGAGCGAGCAAAGGACTTCTGGGAAGGGTAAGTAGAACAGTTTATTTTTGCGTGGTTTCGTTGCCCGAGACACTATTCGGGTAGTATCTCCCACCCATCCTCCTCCTATAACCTAAAAAAAGGTTATGGGAGCCAGATTGACAAGGTAAGGTAACTATGTAATTTCCTAATCCTTTTTTTAGGAGTCACTTCGGGAGTTAGAAGAGTGGGAATGGAGTTTAGGGCAATGGAATTTTCCTCTTGCAGGAAGTGGGAAGTAAGGGTCACCACTAGTGTCCCTGCTGACTACATCTGTGGGAAGTGCACCCGACACCAGCTCCTTGAAACCACGTTAGGGAACTGGAGCTGGAGTTAGATGAACTTCGGATCATTCGGGAGGCAGAGGGGGTTATTGACAGGACTTACAGAGAGGTAGTCACTCACCAGATAAAAGAAAAAGACAGATGGGTGACAGTTAGGGGACAGAAAGGGGACCGGCAGGCAGTGCAGGGATCCCCTGTGGCCATTCCCCTCAACAATAAGTTTACCGTTTTGGATAATGTTGGGGGGGAAGACTTACCAGGGCAAAGCAGTGGAGCACCTGCTGCTCAGAAGAGAAGAGGAAGAGGAGCAGAGCAGTAGTCATTGGGGACTCAATAGTTAGGGGACAGATAGGAGGTTCTGTGGGGACAAGAGATACTCAATGTTGGTGTGTTGCCACTCGGGTGCCAGGGTCCGTGATGTCTCTGATCGTGTTTTTGGCATTTTTTGGGGGAACGGAGAGGAGCCCCAAATAGTGATCCACATTGGCAATAAACAACATAGGTCGGAAGAGAGATAGGGACTTGAGGCAGAAATTCAGGGAGCCAGGATGGAAACTTAGAGCTCGGACAAACAGAGTTGTTTTCTCTGGTTTGCTGCCCTTGCCACATACTAGTGAGGTGAGGAATAGGGAGAGAAAGGAGTTGAGCACGTGGCGACAGAGATGGTGCAGGAAGGAGGATTTCGGGGTTTTGGATTATTGGAGCTCTTTCTGGGATAGGTGGGACCTCTACAGCAGAATGGTCTTCATCTAAAACACAGGGGTACCAATATCCTAGGTGGGAAATTCGCTTAAGCAATTAAGGTGGATTTTAACTAATACAGCAGGGGGATTGGAACCAAAATTGTAGGACAGATACAGAAGAGGATAAGAGTAGGGAGTATCAAAGTCAAGTCTCAGGCAAGTGAGAACCTGGTTGGAAGTGTGTGTACTTCAACGCGAGGAGCATCCGAAATAAAGTGGGTGAACTGGCAGTGAGGGTCGATACCTGTGATTTCGATGTTGTAGCCATTATGGAGACGTGGATAGAGCAGGGACAGGAATGGCTGTTGTAGGTTCCGGGTTTCAGATTTTTCAGTAAGAACAGAGAAGATGGTTAAAGAGGGGGAGGTGTGGCATTATTGATCAGGGGCAATATTACAGGTGTAGAAATGATGTTTGGGGACTCGTTAATGATGTAGTGTTTTTGAGGTTAGAAACAGGAAAGGATAAGTCACCATGCTGGGAGTTTTCTATAGGCCTCCGGATAGTCCCAGAGATGTAGAGGAAAGGATAGCAAAGATGATTCTCGATAGTAGTGAGAGAGGCAGGGTAGTTGTCTTGGGGTCTTCAACTATCCAAATATTGACTGGGATCACTTCAGTACGAATACCATAGATGGGTCAGTTTTTGTCCAGTGTGTGCAGGGGGGCTTCCTGACATAGTATGTAGACAGGTCTACAAGGGGCGAAGCCACTTTAGATTTAGTACTGGGCAACGAGCCTGGCCAGATATTAGATTTGGAAGTAGGCGAGCACATTGGAGTCAGCGATCACAATTCTGTCAGGTTTACTTCAGTAATGGAAAGGGATAGGTGTACTCCACCGAGCAAGTGTTACAGCTGGGAGAAGGGAAATTATGATGCAATTAGGAAATATTTAGGAAGCATAGAATGGGGAAGGAAACTGCAGGGAATGACCACATTAAAAATATGGAGCTTATTCAAGGAAAAGCTCCTGTGTGTCCTAGATAAGTATGCACCTGTCAGGCAGTGGGAAGATATAGAACGCGTGAGTCATGGTTTACTAAGGAAGTGGAATCCCTGGTCAAGAAGATGAAGAAGGAGGCTTATGTTAGAATAAAATCTGAAAGCTCAGTTAGGGCGCTTGGGGGTTACAAAGAAATCAGGAAAGACCGAAAAGAGAGCTCAGAAAAGCCAGGAGGAGACATGAGAAGTTGTTGGCGGATTGGATCAGGGTTAATCCTAAGGGTTTCCATAGGTAAGTCAGGAATACAAGAATGACAAGAGTTAAATTAGGGCCAATCAAGGATAATAGTGGGAAGTTGTGTGTGGAGTCAGAGGAGATAACGGAAGCACTAAATAAATATTTTTCGATAGTGTTCACTATAGAAAATGAAAATGTTGGCGAGGAAGATACAGAAATACTTGCATATAGATTAGAAGAGATTGAGGTTCATATGGAAGAGGTATTAGAAATACTGCACAGTGTGAAAATAGACAAGTCCCCTGGGCTGGATGGTATTTATCCTAGGATCCTCTGGGAAGCAAGGGAAGAGATTGCCACTTTAGCGTTGATCTTCAAATCATCATTGTCTACAGGAATAGTGCCTGAGGACTGAAGGTGAACAAATGTGGTTCCCTTGTTCAAAAAGGGTAGTAGAGACAACCCTTGTAATTACAGACCAGTGAGTCTCACTTCAGTTGCTGGTAAAGTGTTGGAAAAAGTTATAAGAGATAGGATTTATAACCATCTAGAAACTAATAATCTGATCAGGGACAGTCAGCATGGTTTTGTGAAGGGTAGGTCGTGCCTAACGAATCTTATTGAGTTTTTTGACAAAGTGACCAAACAGGTAGATGAGAGTAAACTGGTTGATGTGGTGTATATGGATTTCAGCAAGGGGTTCGATAAGGTTCCCTACAGTAGGCTATTGCACAAAATGCAGAGGAATGGGAGACGTAGCAGTTTGGAACACTAATTGGCTTGCTGAAAGAAAACAGAGGGTTGTAGTTAATGGAACATGTTCATCTTGGTGTCCAGTTACTTGCGGCATACTGCAAGGGTTGGTGTTGAGTCCACTGCTGTTCGTCATTTTTATAATTGACCTGGATGACGGCTTAGAAGGGTGGGTTAGTAAATTTGTGGACGACACTAAGGTCGGTGGAGTTGTAGATAGTGACGAAGGATTTAGTAGGTTGCAGAGAGACATAGATAGAATGCAGAGATTGGCTGAGAGGTGGCAAATGGAGTTTAATGTGGACAAGTGTGAGGTGATACACTTTGGATGGAGTAATCGGAATGACAGGTACTGGGCTAATTCTTGGGAGTGCAGATGAGCAGAGAGATCTCGATGTCCATGTACACAGATCCCTGCAAGTTGCCACCCAGATTGACAGGGTTGTTAAGAAGGCATACCATGTTTTGGCTTTTTTTAACAGAGGGATTGAGTTCTGGAACCAGGAGGTTATGCTACAGCTGTACAAATGTCTGGTACAGCCACACTTGGATTATTGTATACAGCTCTGGTCACCACTTTCTCAGAAGGATGTGGAAGCTTTGGAAAGGGTGCAGAGGAGATTTACTAGCATGTTGCCTGGTATGGAAGGAGTGTCTTACGAATAAAGGCTGAGGGCCTTGAGGCTGTTCTCATGCTACAGCTGTACAAATGTCTGGTACAGCCACACTTGGATTATTGTGTACAGCTCTGGTCACCACATTCTCAGAAGGATGTGGAAGCTTTGGAAAGGGTGAGAGGAGATTTACTAGCATGTTGCCTGGTATGGAAGGAGTGTCTTACGAGTAGAGGCTGAGGGCCTTGAGGCTGTTCTCATTAGAGAGAAGTAGGTTGAGAGGTGACTTAATAGAGACACACAAGATAATCAGAGGGTCAGATAGGGTGGACAGGGAGTGGCTTTTTCCAATTATGGGCACGGCAAACATGAGGGGAAACAACTTTAAAGTGAGGGGAGATAGGTATAAGACAGATGTCAGAGGTAGTTTCTTTACTCAGAGAGTAGTAAGAGTATGAAATGCTTTGCCTGCAACAGTAGTAGATTCCCCAATTTAAGTGCATTTAAGTCGTCATTGG
>NW_025213364.1:17536-21945 GCF_004010195.1 Chiloscyllium plagiosum | reverse complement strand
AAACCTTAACAGGTTCTGAGCAGAGAGAAACAGATTTAACTTATTGAGTCGAATATGAGTTTTTCCCAATAGGGTAATATCAGGCTTAATATTCTAACTCTGTTTCTCTTTCCAGATACTGGCTCATCTGCAGTGTTTTGCCACTGTATTCTGTTTATATTACAGACTTACATTTTCCCCAGTATTCCCTAGCACAGTGATTCATTGTGGGGAACAGAGTGGGAGTGGGAGTGGCATGGTGTCTCAGTGGTAAACACGACGGTCTCACAGTACCAGGGGCCAGGTTTGCTTTCACACTCAAGACTATTGCTATTGAGTTTTCACATTCTCCCCCTGTCTGCAAGTGTTTCCTCCAGGTGCGTCAGATTCATCCCACAGTCCAAAGACTGTCAGTGGGTTGGCCATGCTAAATTGCGCATCTGACACAATTTTGAATAAATGCAAACACACAGGTACCAAAGATCTGTGGGGAAGAGAATTCCGACTCAAACGGTCCTTAGAGAATTTCTCCTTATCCCTGTTCCTACCGAGGTTGGAGAGTCATTGTATCTTTTTCTAGTCCCACTTCTCCATTGGTCATGACAAATTATAGGTGGAACCAAGTGTGTGATAGGGCAAATGATATCAGTCTCAGACTTGGTCAGGTACAGTGTTAGAAGCATGTCAGGCATGTTTCTTAAATTTGCAAAAAACAATTAATCTAAAACAAAAACAACGTTACTCAAAAAAATGAACAAGTAAAGCGATGGAGCAATGGCTGTGCCTTCTCAGACAAGTTACATTTTCTTCCTCTCTGAGCTGAAACATATAATAATGTTACCCGAACACCAACATGAACCATGTAGCGTCTGGTTAAACATTCCCCTGATGGCATACTCCATCACTGGTATCTGTTCCATTGAGGAGTGATTTGTAATTTATCTTTTGAAAATATTTTTATATGTGTCTTCATAATTATTCATGTCTTCAAAGAACTGAGTTAAAATGAATATATTGTTTTATTAAATTAAATCCTTAGTTGTTTTTTTTTAGATTAGATTAGAATACAGTGTGAAAACAGGCCCTTCGGCCCAACAAGTCCACACCGACCCGACGAAGCGAAACCCACCCATACCCCTACATTTACCCCTTACCTAACACTACGGGCAATTTAGCATGGCCAATTCACCTGACCCTCTCTCTTTATTCTCTCTTTCCTCAGCTACGCCCAGTACACTCTTCTCAGGGTCCTTTATTTTCAATATGAACATCTCTTATTCTCAGGCTTGAAGTGCCCTGACCTTGTAGAGGCCAGGGGGGCATGGATATGGTTATTATCCAAGGCATGGATATGGTTATTATCCAAGGTCGGAGGGCTCCAAACCAGTGGGCATAGATTTAAGGTGAGAAGGGTAAGATTAAAAAGATACCTGAAGAGGTAACTTTTTTACACAGAGGATAGTGTGTGTATGAGACAAACTGGCAGCAAAAGTGATGGAGGCTGGTACAGTTACAACATTTAAGAGGCAATCGAGGGTATGTGAATAAGAACCGTTTAGAGGATTATGGGTCTAATGCTGGCAAAGATTACTACATCAGATTGGAATATCTGGTCGGTGCAGATAAGATGGACTGAAGGGTCTGTTTCCGTGCTGTATGACACTATGATTCCATCAGGCCTTCATTCTAGCAAAGAGTAAAGTAAAACATCAGTGAAAAGCTTCTAAAACCATTGCATATTTTCCTTTCAGTTTAGGGGTTCATTACGAGAGACAATATTTCAGATGTAGTCTCAGTATTGTCATGTACACATGCAGTAATACATCTTAATGATTATAACTAATAGCCTTTGCATAAAACATCAAGATTAGATACCCTTTTCTAATTATTGGCTGAATCTGCTGATTAGGTTTATGTGGCTCATGTACCGGAATGCACAAATCCTTCTATACCAATGAGTTCTGTGATTTTCTCTCCATTTAAGTAGGTTACTGTTATTTACTCTTTTCAACACAACACTGACTTCTCTTAACCAACGTTAAACTGTTTTCTGCCAAAATGTTGATCACTAACCTCCCCGTTTGTATCCCATTTCAGAGTCTCCATGTCCAGTTAAATGATTATCATTGTGAATGAGCTAACTGAGCTCCAAGCCAATCAGTCCTCTCATCCAAGGCATTGGTATAGATTGTAAATAGTTGATAATCTCACACTGATCCCCTAGGCACTCAAACACAGTTACAATTTTACAACCTGAAAAACCCGAATGTTTATTCCCTGATAGTTAACCAGATTGCTCCTGTTGCTGGGTAGCAGTCTAGAAAGGTTGGATGGCCTCATCCTAGGCTATGTAATGTCCTGAAGCGAGTTGAATGACTTCAATCTATTCATGCGTCAATTCTTGAGGACAGAAGGGTCTCCTCATAATGATGCTGACTGGCTGAATGGGATCTTCCTTTACCCCTGTAACTTTACGGAGTGCTTGAGAGAACAACACATGGGTTAGGAGTAGCAGCTGGACATTCAGCCCCTTGAGCCTGCCGCACCATTCGGAATGTGCATTGTTGATGCGATTGTAACTAAACATAATTTCCCTGTGTGTTCCTAATAAACATGGATTCTCTAGTTCATCAGAGTTCTATGGAACTCAACCTTGAGTGTTTTCTGTAATCCAGTCTTCACTGCTCCCTCGGGATGAGAACACCACAGATTACACAACCCGAAAGAGAAAGGAGCATCCCTGTCTCAGTCTGAAATGGAAAGGTCATTATTCTCAAACTGTGTTCCCCTCAAACCAATCACCATTCTTTTGATATATGAGGAGTTGACAATTAGAAACAAATATCGACCACTCAGCCCCTTAAATCTGTCCACATTTCCATTAACTCTCTTAAACAAAATACTTATCAAATTCAGTCTCCACTGACCTCGTGGAAAGACAATTCCAGGAAAGATCATATAAGCAATGAACACTGGAGCATAATGAGGCCATTCAGCCCATCTTTCCTGCCATGACATTTGATCACTGCTAAAATATTTCTGAACTCCTTTCTCCTGCCTTCTCCGACTAACCAATGATAACTTATTGATTAAAAAAATGTATATACCTCTGTATTAAAGATCGTGTGTGCCTGTATATGGGGTTATGTTTGCGTGTTTGTGTGTAAATGTCCATATCTACGTGCGTATCTCTGTGGGCATGTATTATGTGTGTTAGTGTCAGTATCAGTATCAGTACTGATACTGCGCATGTATTATGTGTGTCAGTATCTCAGTTTGTGGGTACCTCTGTCTGCATCTCTGTGTAAAGTTGTTTTTGAAATAAATAGATTGAACTTGGAATCAAAGTCTTCCTCCTCCTCTCTCTCCGTCTGTCCCTGTTGTTCATAGAGCTCTTAGAATCGCTACAGTGTGGAAACAGGCCCTTCGACCCAACAGGTCCACACTGACCCTTCGAAGAATAACCCACCCAGACCCGTTCAAATGCTATCCTACGCTTACCCATGACTAATGCCCCTAACCTATCCATCCCTCGGCACTATGGACAATTTAGCATGTCCTATTCACCTAACATCCACAACGTTGGACTGTAGGTGGAATCCAGAGCACCCACGCAGACATGGTGAAAATGTGAAACTCCACACAGACAGTCGCCGAAGGGTGGACACGAATCCGGATGCCTGGTGCTGTGAGGCAGCAGTGGTCGCCTCTGAGTTCTATGATTAGATTCATGCAATACCTCCCTCTACGGGACTACCCACACCACTGCATCGGTGGCACAGTTTCTAACTCTGAGAAGATAAGAAATCCTTTGCTGTGAATCTGTCAAATTGCATGGCCGTTTGATTTTTCAAATAATATCTTTGGAAGCACAGAGCAGTTTTGTCTAATACTAAGCGATCTTGTACCTGCGTCATCACTACCACTAGTGGGCCTTTTTCAGGACTTCTCAATGCTTTCTCATGTCCCTTTTAAGCATTGCAATTCACAGAATGAAAAGTAAATTCATCTACTCTCCTGACGAAATGGTTCACTCAGAGGTGAGCATTTCCATTCTGAAAGGCCCAAGTAAATTTGCAACCCTCCATCTACCAGCATTGTGTGTGTGTGGGTTGTGTGTGTGTGTTGATGGTGCTGTCAGTTTGGAAGGTGCTGTGAGCTGCTGCCCTCTTTCCCTCCCAGACTGAATCCTCGAAGGTTATCACCCTCTGCCATTGTCACTGCAGTAGGTTGTGGAGATTGTGTGCTTTTAAACACCACAGAGACTGTCTAAAATGCACCCACGTATAGATATTCACAGAGTCAAATACAGATACACAGGTACGGAGTGTTGGGGTGGGGAGTGTAGATGGATATCGGACACTCCACCACCCGGCTTGCCCCTTTTTGTCCTATTCCAAGCTGTTTCTCCTGGAATAGGAGACGGGGAA
>NW_025213364.1:2378-16651 GCF_004010195.1 Chiloscyllium plagiosum | reverse complement strand
GAGTTGAATGACTTCAATCTATTCATGCGTCAATTCTTGAGGGCAGAAGGGTCTCCTCATAATGATGCTGACTGGCTGAATGGGATCTTCCTTTACCCCTGCAACTTTACGGAGTGTTTGAGAGAACAACACATGGGTTAGGAGTAGCAGCTGGCCATTCAGCCCCTTGTGCCTGCTGCACCATTCGGAATGTGCATTGTTGGTGCGATTCTAAACATAATTTCCCTGTCTGTTCCTAATAAACATGGATTCTCTAGTTCATCAGAGTTCTATGGAACTCAACCTTGAGTGTTTTCTGTAATCCAGTCTTCACTGCTCCCTCGGGATGAGAACACCACAGATTACACAACCCGAAAGAGAAAGGAGCATCCCTGTCTCAGTCTGAAATGGAAAGGTCATTATTTTCAAAATGTGTTCCCCTCAAACCAATCACCATTCTTTTGATATATGAGGAGTTGACAATTAGAAACAAATATCGACCACTTAGCCCCTTAAATCTGTCCACATTTCCATTAACTCTCCTAAACAAAATACTTATCAAATTCAGTCTCCACTGACCTCGTGGAAAGACAATTCCAGGAAAGATCATATAGGCAATTAACACTGGAGCATAATGAGGCCATTCAGCCCATCTTTTCTGCCATGACATTTGATCACTGCTAAAATATTTCTGAACTCCTTTCTCCTGCCTTCTCCGACTAACCAATGATAACTTATTGATTAAAAAATGTATATACCTCTGTGTTAAAGATCGTGTGTGCCTGTATATGGGGTTATGTTTGTGTGTTTGTGTGTAAATGTCCATATCTACGTGCGCATGTATTATGTGTGTTAGTGTCAGTATCAGTATCAGTACTGATACTGCGCATGTATTATGTGTGTCAGTATCTCAGTTTGTGGGTACCTCTGTCTGCATCTCTGTGTAAAGTTGTTTTTGAAATAAATAGATTGAACTTGGAATCAAAGTCTTCCTCCTCCTCTCTCTCCGTCTGTCCCTGTTGTTCATAGAGCTCTTAGAATCGCTACAGTGTGGAAACAGGCCCTTCGACCCAACAGGTCCACACTGACCCTTCGAAGAATAACCCACCCAGACCCGTTCAAATGCTATCCTACGCTTACCCATGACTAATGCCCCTAACCTATCCATCCCTCGGGACTATGGACAATTTAGCATGTCCTATTCACCTAACATCCACAACGTTGGACTGTAGGTGGAATCCAGAGCACCCACGCAGACATGGTGAGAATGTGAAACTCCACACAGACAGTCGGCGAAGGGTGGACACGAATCCGGGTGCCTGGTGCTGTGAGGCAGCAGTGGTCGCCTCTGAGTTCTGTGATTAGATTCATACAATACCTCCCTCTACGGGACTACCCACACCACTGCATCGGTGGCACAGTTTCTAACTCTGAGAAGATAACAAATCCTTTGCTGTGAATCTGTCAAATTGCATGGCCGTTTGATTTTTCAAATAATATCTTTGGAAGCACAGAACAGTTTTGTCTGATACTAAGCGATCTTGTTCCTGCGTCATCACCACCACTAGTGGGCCTTTTTCAGGACTTCTCAATGCTTTCTCATGCACCTTTTAAGCATTGCAATTCACAGAATGAAAAGTAAATTCATCTACTCTCCTGACGAAATGGTTCACTCAGAGGTGAGCATTTCCATTCTGAAAGCCCAAGTAAATTTGCAACCCTCCATCTACCAGCATTGTGTGTGTGTGGGTTGTGTGTGTGTGTGTGTGTTGATGGTGCTGTCAGTTTGGAAGGTGCTGTGAGCTGCTGCCCTCTCTCCCTCCCAGACTGAATCCTCGAAGGTTATCACCCTCTGCCATTGTCACTGCAGTAGGTTGTGGAGATTGTGTCCTTTTAAACACCACAGAGACTGTCTGACATGCACCCACGTATAGATATTCACAGAGTCAAATACAGATACACAGGTATGGAGTGTTGGGGTGGGAGTGTAGATGGATATCGGACACTCCACCACCCGGCTTGCCCCTTTCTGTCCTATTCCAAGCTGTTTCTCCTGGAATAGGAGACGGGGAAGGATGGAGTGAGGGTGGGAGTGGGTGACCGTGCTGAAAGTGTTGGTGTAGGTGGGAGTGGGGTGCGGTTGGAAGATGGTGACGTGTCCATAGGGAGTCAGTCAACAGTGCTGTATCCATCCAGTGCTATTAGCGAGGGAGATATAGTAGAGGGGAAAGAGAGAGGGATGGTGCTGCATGCAGCAGTGAGAGTGTGGAACATGAGCCTTGATCGGGGGTCGATGCTATAACAGATAAGCAGTGAGTGTGAGGGAGCAGAGAGTATACGGTGACCCTTATCCTGACAGAGTGGGGAAGGTTATTGATGCTTGTCCTGTATTGCTGGACATTCCTTCAGACCACAAATACTGCACTGAGCTCAGACCATGCTTGGTGGGTCTGGTGGTGGGGCCCCCTCTGGGAAGAGAATGGTCCTCGTCTGTACTAGCCCATCCCCCGTCTGTACTAGGATCTCTGTGCCCCTGCCGAAAAACCATGGTGTAATTGCCCCTTATCTGCCATGCTCGGGGTAAACAGTACAGGGCAGCTCCAACCTGAGAAAGCTCATCCATGTGCCCATTGGCCTTTTAAAGATGGCACCAGTGCCAAGGATCACGGAATATCCAGGGATATACGGTCGATGCTGAGTACCTACTGCCATGATGGGTGGGAGAATCAGGCTGGCATTGAATGAGAGGGATAACATGGGGTGAGGTGGGTAAATGATTAGTTGATTTAGATAAGATAGCACCAGCAAACTAGTTCAGCTTCGTGCAGAAAATCCCTATGTCACACTCAATGAAAATGTCACGGAGACAAATTATTGTTAGATTCAACCCAATGAATCGAAGACTCTACCAACCCCCACCACAGTTACAACGCTGCAGCAGCTTGACCAATGCTCTCCATCACAGACAAGGAGCTAATCGCCACCTTATCCTTGGGACATAAGGCAGTGGGGAGGGGGTGGTTGAGGTATCAGTGGGGGAGCACTTTATGGCAAGCCTTCAGAATTCTATTAGTTTTAAAATAAAGATGGAAAAGGATGAAGCACGTATAAAACTTAAAGTTCTAAATTGATGAAAACAAATTCTGATGATATTAACTAAGAAGTTTCCAATTTCGGTTGGGACAGATATTCTCAGAAAAGGGGGTCAGTTGCGAAGTGGGAAACCTTCAAAAATGAGACGTCAAGAGAACAGAGACATTATGGCACTGTTAGGGTGAAGGGTAAGGATGGTACGTGTAAGGAATGCTGGAGGATTGGTGAAATTGAGGCTCTTGTCACGGATAAACAGGAAGCAAATGTCAGGTATAGACAGCAGGAATTGAGGGCTTTTCTTAATTCATTCACAGGATAGGCAAGCATCTCATTCCTGATGAAGGGCTTATGCCCAAAACGTCGATTCTCCTGTTCCCTGGTTGCTGTCTGACCTGCTGTGCTTTACCAGCAACACATTTTCAGCTCAAGCATCTATTACCCATAACTAATTGCCCAGAGGGCAGTTAGCAGTCAACCGCATTGCTGTGAGTCTGGAGTCACTTGTTGGCCAGACCAGGTAAGAATTGCAGTTTGTTTCCTTAAAGCGTATCAGTGAACCAGATGGATTTTTCCGACAATCGAAATGGTAATCATTAGCCTCTTAATTCCTGATTTAAAGTGAATCACTAGAAGAGTCTGAAGGCAACAAGAGTAAAGTTAAGAGGGAAATTGGGTGCATAAAAAGAGGACATGTGATAGCTTTGGCAAACAGAGTTATGGAGAATCCAAAGGAATTCTACAAATACGTCAAGGACAAAAGAGTAACTGTGGAGAAAATAGGACATCCTTAAAGATCAGCAAGGCTGCCCATGTGCAGAGCCACAGAAATTGAGGAGGTATTGAACGAATATTTTGTATCAGTATTTGCTTCGCAGGTGGATATGGAAGTTAGAGAATTTGGGAAATAATAGTGACATCTAGGAAAGTGTCTCTATTACAGAGGAGCTGCTGGAGGTCTTAAAACATGCAAAAGAAAGAAAATGTCCTGGCTTTAATAGAGGTACTCAAGAACTCTGTGGGAAGCTAAGGAAATGATTGCTGGGCCCCTTGCTATCATCAATAGTTACAGGTAAAGTGTCAGAATACTGGAGGTTGGCTAACGTGGTGCCACTACTTAAAGTATTTCAGAAGGGTGATAAGGAAAAGCCAGTGAGCCTGACGTCAGTGGTGGGTAAGTTGTTGAAGGGGATTATGAGTCATCGGATTTTCACACATTTTGAAAGGTAACGACTGATTAAGGATAGTTAACATGACTTTGTGCAAGCAATATTGTGTCTCACTGACGTGACTGAGATTTTTTTGAAGAAGCGACTAAAAAGAGTAATTGAGATAGAGTGTTGCACATTGTCGATATGGACATCAGTAAGGCGTTGAATAACATTGTGCATGGTCATCTATTTAACAAGGTTTTTTCATATGAAAGCCATTTGGATACAAAACTGTCTTAAAGGTAGGAGGCAGAGGGTGTTGTTAGAGGATTGCAATTTCCTGGCAAAGATTTGCAATGCTCCCCATGCTGTGCAGCTAGTCCAGCTTATCGAGTTATCCACTAGCACGGCCTGCTGGTGTCTAGGCTGGTTCTCGAAGCAGATTCAGAATTTGAGTCAATGGACCATTCTAGCGGGCCTGGCAATGTCTCCATTCAATGCTTGCTTTCTTGGGATCGGACCCACCATTGTCTCCCGTATCCCGTTATTCCAATTCCATATCCTCATCCATATTTTCAGCAAGTTATCAGTTAATAAATTATTTGTTTTTTTTTAAATTATGTATCTTTCCCTGGCCTTAGTTTTTGACTCCCTCGTGCATCGAGTGCTGACATTGCATAGCTCAGAAACATTGAAATGGTGTGTGTCAGGCTGTTGTTCACTTCCCGATGTGTACAATGTGATGCTTCATTGACAGGGGTGTTCCAACAGCTCTGACTCACGTGTTTGAAACTTGGTATGCGCCTGTCCGCGGAACGCCTCTGTTTGTCTCTCTTAGGTGATTGTGCGGTCAGTAACACGAGGAAGACCCTTGAGTATAATTGTAAAGGACCAGGCATCTAACTTGTAGCTGAATGGCTTGTAGCTGACTCCTGTTATTGAAAGGTTAGTGGAGCTGGTGGGGATGGTTTGCTGGAGGTTGTGCTGTGAGCTGCCTCAGACATTCAGGGAGACCTGAGGATTTGGTGACCTAACTCTCGATGGAGCATGGGGACTGTAGTTACAGCATCTGGGTCTGTAACATGAACAACAAATGGAGCAGAGGCTGCAGAGAGGGGAAGCTCTGAAACCACGGAGTGAGTGTGTGGGGAAAGTCATCAGCCGTATCTGTCTGCATCTTAACCGGGACAAGTACACATTCTCACTCTCCCCGTTACATACAATGATGCACACTCTCCCTATCTGCCCCTCATACACATTCACACACACCCCCTCACATTCCACACGCGCAGTCCACTCTGTCACACGCACGCATGCACACAGCCTCTCTTTCTCCCTCGCGCACTCACATACATACTCCCCCTCACTCTCTCTCACATACACGCAGTGTCTCTCGCTCTCTCTCCTTCACACAGACACGCCCCCTCTCTCACACATACGCACACGCACTACTCCTACTTTGTAAATAAAAACAGTCTAACTCCAGATCAAGGCACAGACAGATTCCAAACAAGGCCTCACGCTTAGAATACATTGTCTGACCACAAATGTTACTTCATTTACATCGATAGTACTAGAAGGTGTCTCCAGGCAGTGACTTGAAATAAATTCTGCGATTTGCATATTAATCAAACAAACTCGCACCTACATTATAACTGATTAAGTACTTAAGAGCCATCTTAGGTGTGTGGACAATTCATGTGCATAAGTTGTACAACACTTTGATCTTTTCCTTATAACTTCTGTGTTTAAGGTCTTCCTCTCTCTTACACCTGATGAAGGAGCAGCACAATGAAACCTTGTATTTACAAATAAACCCATTGTACTCTAACCTGCTGTCATTTGATTTTTGACCTTGTCCAACCCAGTCCAAAACCAGCGGCTCCATATTATATCTTTTACTGGTTAGCTAATCCTCTCCCCTAGCAATTAAATTGTTCCTAACCCCATGTGTCCTTGTCTTGCATATTAATCATTTGCGATTACGCACTCATGTCTGGAAGCCCAGAAATAATACATTTATAGGATACCCATTATCCATTTTTCTTGTTAAGTTTTATTAAAGAAAGTTAGTCACATAATTCAAACATGATTTATCCTTCATAAAACTATGTTGACTGTGCTGGATTGTGGCTTGGCTTTGGATATTTCCTGTTATTACTTCCTTCATAACGTATTCCAATATTTGTCTTCAATCTCAACACTTTTTTCACTACTTTTCATTTCCCAGTGAAGCTGGTTATTCGAAGTCCTTCCCTTTCTATAACCTCTACGTTCCCTTTCACAATTCCTGTGTAACAAACACAAGGCTGTAAAAGATCTGTACAAGAGGCTTGAGTGACTAAATGGACCCATTGTGTTCCGGCTTTACACACACGATGGGCTGAAAGTCCTCCTGGTGTTCTGACATTAGTCCTGATGGCCTGAATGTCCTGCACCTATTTCCGACCAGGCCGCTCAAGACCTTAATGTCCTCTTCCTGTTGCTCAGGTTTGGGGAGTTATGAAATCTCCCTGCTCAAATGTCACTTTTCAAGGACTGAACTGTGCAGGCAGGTTGTGTTTCCCACATCGTGTTTAGCATTACTGCCTCACAGCACCAGAGATTCAGATTCAATTTCAGTCTCCAGTTGCCTCCCTCAGTCCCAAGGAGTGCGTGCTAGGTGAATTGGCCACGCTAAATTACCCATAATGTTCGGGGATGTGGAGGCCATGGAAAATGCCAGGTTACAAGATTGGGTAGGGTGAGTGGTGGAATTGGATGGGATGGTCTTCGGAGGATGAGTGTGGAGTCGATGCGTCAAATGGCTTGGTTTCACACTGTAGAGATTTTACTATTAACACCTTCATTGCGGAAACCAGTTAAGGGAATAATCTCTGAGGTAATTCCAATATCTTTTCCACAAGGAGGAGATTAAACCTGTGCACAGTACTCCAGGTGTGATCTCACCAAGATCTAGTCCAGCAGCAACAACACTCTTGCAGCCGACTGTAAGGTTCCCACCCAGGTTAGAGCAGGCTCAGCTATCTGGGGGAATACACAGCATTGTTGAAAGATCATTGCCTTTCTCTACTGCACCAGCATAAGGGGAGATCTGGAGAAAATCTCACAATGACACTTGAGAGGAACGGGTAAGATGTCGTGAGATAATTTAAATGATGAGATATGCCTTGCCAAACATCTCGTCTAAATCTACCATTAGCTTCCAGAGAGGCTAATGGTAGATTCCACAGAATCTGGTGAGGTGGATCTTAGGAACAGCAAGGAGAAGCAACGTTTTTGGGAGTTATGTATCAAAGTGAAAGCTGCAATACAAGTGTGAATATGTCATAAAACAGGAAAGTAGACATTCAGGTTTGTGGGTACTACAGTAATAATGGACAGCTTGAAGTTACATCTAACCAGTGTTTACCCAAATGAATGTTAATGTTGAGTGTGTATGAGATAGGTTGCTTTAGAAGTTTGTTGAGCAACGAGCAGTTGATCAGGCAATTTTGGAGTTGGTGTTGTGTGATCAGAAGAGCAAATCGAAGAATTTGCTGTAAAGGAGCTTTTGGGAATAGTGATCTTAATACATCGAATTTTATATGTATTTTATAAATACAAAAAAAGTTTTTTTCTTATATTTCGGTTATATACCTGAGTCATTCAAGCCATTAAGATATGAGAATAACGTTGGCTTTAGTGAATTTGAAAAGTACATTAAATGAATTAATGAAAGACAGGCAATGTCTGTTATTTACCAAAACACTGTTAAGTCTACTTTATACATATATCCCTCCAAGGCATAAATCGCAAAAGTGAAAGGTGATGATGTAATTCATCAACGATGATGAATAAAAGAAGTTAAGAATTGCATTAGATCAATCAAAGTGCCTTAGAAAAGAGTCATATATTGTGGATTCATTGAAATTTTGGACGAAATGAAGGAAGACTAATAAACTGATAAGTAAATTAGAAAGAGAAAAGAATGCAAACTAACCAGAAACAAAAAGACTGATGAAAAACTGCCATCAATATTTGAAAGGAAAATAAAAGCAAAGTCAAATGTGGAACAGTGAATGTGTTGGCAGGACAATTTATTGTGGAGAACAGAAAAAAAAAGATAAGGAAACTAAACAGTTACTTTATGTCTGTCTTCACGGAGGAAGATCCAGAAAATCTCCAAGAAATATCAAGTAGCCATGGGACTTGCGTAACTAAAGACTAAAATCATTCATATCAGGGACGAGGTAGCATTTTAAAACATAACTGTATGGATAAGTCTGATAGACCAATTGTAATTCATACCAGAATTTCAGAGAAAGCAGAAATAGACATAATAGTTGCATTGCGAGTCACTGTATTTTTCCGTTTTCAGTTTGGAAGGTTATAAGTGCATTGCAAGGATTTACAAAGTGAAGAAAGGGAGAATGGTGAACTACAGACTAGTTAACTTATTGTTCACAATGGGGAATCTGTTGAAATTTATCATAAAGAATGTGATATTGGACACTTGAAAAGTTATAGCAAACGTCTGGCAAGAGTATCCGATAAGCGAACTCCGCCTGTATTCCGCAGAGTTTCAGAGAATGAGAGATGATCGAAATGAAACTTTAAATATATCACACAGAGGGAAGTGACGAACATAGGGGCAAAGAAAAGTGTGAGCAAGATTAGCGAGGATTTCAAGATATTCCACAAGAACATCAAGCAGAACAGAATAACCAGGGAACAATCAGGGCCCATTAGAAACTAAGGGGGCAATCTGTGTGCGAAGCTGGAGAACATTGATAGATTGTGACATGAGAGCTTCCCATCTGTTTTACTTGGGAGAATGTGGAGGCAGGTACATAGTTCAAGAAGATGGAGTGGGAAGATCTTAAACGGATTGATATAAGATGCAAGCAGTGAATGATGGTTTTGGATGGTATAAAATTGGACAAATCCCCGGGGCTGGATGAGTTGTATCCCAGGCTGCTGCTGGAGACAAGGGATCAAAGGCACTGACTCAAATGTTTAACTAGGATCTGGTCACACTGGAGCATTTACAGGAGTGCGGGTGGAGATAGACCAAGTAACTGTAGATCAATGAGTATCAAATCAGTGTCAAGGAAGCTATTGGGGAAAATAGGGAATTCATCTTCATTTAGGGAAGCAATATTTGATCAGGGATCGTCAGCATGAAGATATCAGAGGGAAGTCATGCCGAACAAATTTTATTGATTTTTTTGCGGAAAGGTCACTTATATAGTTTTTCAGCAAAAACTTTGTCAACGCCCCGCATGGGAAACTAATAAAAAAAGTACAATCTCATGCTATCAAGTGTAACTTAGTAAGTTATATTCAAGTTGTCTAACTGGCAGGAGACAGAGAGTGGTGGTAGAAACCTATTTGTGTGATTGGAGACCAGTCTCCCCTGACGTATCACAGGAATCAGGGCTGTATCCCTTATTATTTGCGTTATTCAGAAATGTCTGGGTGGTTGGCAATTAGGAGAAAGGTCTTATGTTACAGGAAGATACAGATGGAATGATCAGATGGGTGGATCAATGGCAGATGGAACGTCAGCCTGATAAATGTGAGGTGATGTACTTTGGAAGAAGGAACCAGTCAGGGGAGGACTCAATGGATGACAGCACACTAGGAAGCTCAGAGGGTGCATCTCCACACATCCCTGAATGTCACTAGACAGAGTAATAGGCTACTTCAGAAGTCACATGCGACTGTCGGCATAGCCTTTATTCATTGAGACATAGATTGTAAGAGTTATACAAAAGATTAATTCGGCCACAGATGGAATACTGTGTGGAGTTCTGGGAGTCACATTGTGGAAGGATGTGATTGAACTGCAGGGAGTGCAGAGGAGATTAACCAGGATGTTCCCTGGGATGGAGCATATCAGCTATGGAGAGAGGCTAGATAAGCTCGGGTTGTTTACGTAGGAGCAGAGTAGGCGGAGGGGGACGTGATTCAGAAGGATAAGATTACGAGGGGCATGGAGATTGTTGGTAGACAGCAGCTGTTCCTTTTAGTAAAAAAGACATGAACAAGGAAACACACTTTTAAAATGAAGGGGTTGCGGTTTAGAGAAGCTATGAGGATTGTTTTTCACCCAGAGTGTGTTGGGGTCAGGATTAAACTTCCTGAGAGGATAGTTGTGATGGGTAATCTCACAACGATTAAAACGTACTTGAAGTATCATAACATTTATGGCTACAGATCTCATGTAAGAAAGTGGGACTAATGTAGATCGTACTGCTTTTCTGACAGTCCACAGTCTAAGCTTCTCTGATTGTTTGATTATGGACGGTGCAAACAGTTAAGAAGATAAGTGGTGCGTTGACCATCATTTGAGTACAGGAGTAAGGGTGTCTTACTGCAGCTGTGCAGGCCCTTGGTGAGACCCCATCTCGAACATTGTGCAGTATTGTGTACAGTTTTGCTATCCTTACCAAATAAAACACAATCCTGACATTGAGGGAGAGCAGTGAAGGATGACCAGTCTTGTCTCTGGGTTGACAGGCTTGTTGTAGGAGCCAAGTTTGGGATGACTGGGCCTGTATTCCATGAGCTTTAGGAAAATGAGTGAAATATATAAAACTCAGACAGGGGGAGACAGCATGGAAGCAGGGATGATAATTCCCCTCGCTGGAACGTCTCAAACAGGCGCCCACAGTATTAGGTACAGACAAGCCACTCTGCATTCAGATGAGGATAAATGTCTGCACTCAGAGACTGGTGAACATGGGGAATTCTCTCCCAGATCAGGCTGTGGAAGACAAGGCACTGAATATAAATAATGAATTTAGACAGGAAAGGGATGGGAAGAGTGCAGGAGTATGGTGTGAAGATAGAGGAATAGCGATCATTGCAGGTAGTTCTCTGATAACGCGGCAGCTGTGTTCCTGTGGAACATTGTTATAGAAAGCAGAGCAATATAAATCATGGGGGCTGTGGGAAAAAGGAGGGTAAGGGGTGAACGCCCAATAATGTCAGGAAAAATCAAACCAAAAATAATAGTCAACGTAACACAAACAACAGCACAGTCTACGTAAATCTTAATACCATATATTGTCATGAAATAGTGCTGCAAATGCAACACTTCCACAAAACAGTTACTGACTACAGCACTGTACCTTTCACCAAGCTCTTCACCAGAAAGCACGCGAGCTGACTGACCACATGACACTACTGCGGGATTCCAGTTGGGTGAGATTACCGACAGTATGGAAACAGGCCCTTCGGAGCAATATGTCCACACCACCCTCCAAATAGTAACCCACCCAGACCCATTTCCCGACCCTATGTTTACCTCTGACTAACACACCTAACACTAAGGCCAATTTATTATGGCCAATTCACCTGACCAGCACATCGTTATGGGAGGAAACTGGAACACCCAGCGAAACCCACGCAGACACGGGGAAAATGTGTAAACCACACACAGACAGTCACCCAATGCGGAAATTGAACCCGGGTCCTGGCCAATACACCTGACCAGCACATCGTTATGGGAGGAAACTGGAACACCCGGCGAAACCCACGCAGACACGGGGAAAATGTGTAAACCACACACAGTCACCCAATGCGGAAATTGAACCCGGGTCCCTAATGATAACCACTGAGCCACTCTGCTGTCCCAAGATTACTCCCCAAGATTCTTCCCTTGGTTTGAAATAAAGTTCCTTCTAAATGTCGACTACAATTCCCAGTTCTGGATACAGGTTTGCTCGCTGAGCTGGAAGGTTCATATATCTATAACCTCAACCTGAGCTACAAATCTTCTCAAAACTCGCAAACAATTCCCAGTTTCAGGCTCAGTTTCAAGGCTTGCAGAGCGGATTACATTCCTGCTTTAGCTGAACACACTGAGGGTGTATTTAGCAGACAGAGGATCCTGAGGCTGGGTTTTGCTGTTCAGCTGGGACTGGGAATGGAATCACGTCACAGTGAACAGGAGCTCGCTTTATGAATCGGTATGCAGCCAAATAGTTTTTATTGAATGGAGGAGCAAAATTGATGGACCGAAGGGACTACAGTAATTCTTATTTTATGTGTCCCGATGTTTAAACATACAAAAGGTTATGAACACTGTGTGGGGAAAACTGCATTGAGGAAATTTTTACCCTGAACTAGAATGGAGAAATTTCAATGTGTCGAAAGACCTCCTCCTTTCCTGATGTTTCTGTGCAGTCTGTGGGACAGCTCTATAACTGTTGTAACAAACTCTCAGATGTTAGGAAGGAGATCTCTGCAGGATGACAGGACTGTGTTTCCCATTCCCTTTTCTAATGCTGAGGCTGGTGCTGGCTGTTCTGTCCGAGTTTATCCTTTACGACCGGAGCAGTTTGATACAATAGAGTGTCTTTCTTGGCCGATTGAGAGGCCATTGAAGAGTGTATCACATGTCTGTGTGCCTGGGGTCACTTTTAGGCCAGACCAGAAAAGCACAGGAGATTCACTTCCTGAAAGTACATTGGGGAAGGAAATTGGTGTTTATAATCGACATTGGCTTCAAGGTCACTGTTACTGACGCCAGGTTTTATTAATTGTTATTAACTTCCACCAGCTGCCAGAGCATTAGCCTGGTCTGGATTAATAATCCAGTGACATTACCACAACAGCACCATCTACACATGGGGACCTATTGGAAACCACACTGAGCAGGTTATTTCTATGCTGCTGGACTGCCCGGTCAAAAAGCACTCTTACCAACGTGACGATCGTGACGGGACTGAGGTTGTGGTAAGTGGTCAGACTGTAGTCATCCCCTTGTTATGGGACTGGATATAGTTGAGTAATTTTCCACGTGGCCAGGCAGCTTCCCAGGGGCACAGCTTGTTTTGCAGCACAAATCTTTAGTCCTATTGCAGGAATGGTGTCAGGGCCCATTGCCTTTGTTGTATCGTCTGTGTTCAGCTGTTTCTTCATGTCACGTGCAGCGAATCAAATTGGTTGAAGACTGGCATCTGTGATTCTGTGGGCATCATGGCTAGGGTGAGTTGGATCATCCACTCAACACGTCTGGCTGTGGATGGTGCAGACACTACATCCTTGTCTTTTATACAGATGTACAGGGCTGTTCCGTTATTTAAGGTGGGGATATTTGTGGAGTCCTCTCCTCTAATAAGTTGTTTAGATGACTGAATGTGACAGGGCTGCAGATTTTCGATCTTAGCTTTTTGTCTTGGGATCACTTTCCACCTCTCCATCAGATGGTAATTCTGCTGTTGGGAATGTAACCAGTCAAGGACGGTAGCTTTAATGGGTTGTCATCAGGTTTAGATACACATGGTTCTGACTCTGGCATGTTCACTCAAACTCGTCACTGAACCATCACCCGGCTTGATGATAACGGTACAGTGATGGATTACCCTGGGGGAAATGTTATGGATTGTGATTGAATGCAATTCTGCTGCCGCTGCTGCTGTGATCACATGATAACCCAGTGTGAGCTGCAATATCTGCAAATCAATTCTACTGACTTTCCCCCAGTTCACACAGAGACACATTCACCCTTCAGCCCTGTACTCAGTGACCGAACTGGTTTCCAGTTTCATAGTCTCATTCTGCTGAGGGCCCTGATGTCACGCCCCCAATTCGTTGCATTACTCAGATACTTTAACATATTAAGCTGAAACATTTTCTTTCCCGTAATACCATCTGCTGTGTTTGAAGTGAATGTTTTTTCCTCTGTTTTTCTCCCTGACCATGATTAAGACCTCTGTCGTGTCAGTGATGCCAGCCTTATGTTGTTTCAGAACCAATGAACTTGCGCACTTTGCGTTTTGTACACTTCCCAATGTATACCACTTTATGCCAGACAGGACTTTTGAGCAGATTCGTCACACGTCTTTGGAAAATGTAGAAAAACATAAATTGCTGAAGAAATTAAGCAGGTCTGGCTGCATCTTGTGGAGTGAAAGCTGAGTTCATCTTTCGGGTCCAGTGAGCCTTCGACAAAGCTCCCAGTTTCTACAGCAATTTGTACATTTTCATTTCCAGTATCCAGAGTTATTTATTTGATTGAAAATTTGTGCGGTGCCTATTAATTTCTGGAGAAACTCAGCA
>NW_025213364.1:0-1116 GCF_004010195.1 Chiloscyllium plagiosum | reverse complement strand
TAGAGGCATATGTGCCAAATGCAAGCAGATGGGAATTGTTTAATTTGGAAAACATGGCCGGCATGAACAAGTTGGACCAAATACTGTGTTTATACGCGATATTACTGTATAAATATAGGAAGTGAAGAAAAGGGAAGTGAAGATGTAATGTAAGCAAATTGGCAAGAAATATAGAAATGCAAGCAGCACGAGCTTCTCCGTGTATGTAAGAAGAGTTCAAGAGGTGTGTGTGTGTGATCTTTGGTGGAAAGAAAATCAGGAAAGTATATTGAGGACATTTGAAGGGTGTGACTGGGGAACTGGATACAGGGAACAGAGATAATTTACACCAGTATTTTACATCGTTCCTCAAGGTGACGGTGCTGTAAATATTTCAATGGTATAAACAAAATGATAATAGGAGGGAAGATCTTGAACTGTCTCTAACAGAAGGAACAAGGCAGTTCTCAAACAGATAAGACCAAGGATAAACAGGTCATCAACAATTCATAGCTGGTTTTAAAAGAAGTAGTCACAGAGTGGCTGGAGGCATTGTGTGAAATACTCCATAATTCTGGATTAAAGGAGTGACCCAGTGAAACTTGAGACCCTCCAATGTGGCGAACGTCTTCAAGAAACGAGCGAAACTGAAAGCAGGACACATTTAGCCTCACCATTATTGCTGGGAATCTGTGAGAGTCTGTTATTAAGAAAGGGTCTGCAGAGCATTTCGAAAAGCATCACACGGAATCAGCATGGTCGAGTTAAAGGCGAACTAAATTTTGCCTGTTAAATCATGCAAAGTTTTTTTCTGGAAATCCATGAGAATGTAACTACTGGCCTTGTTAAAGGCGGACTGGTAGACATGAGGCTTTCCAGAGATCTTCCACAAGATATCACTAAACAAATGTTCTTACGCAAGACAGAAGCTCATAGTATGATGGATAATGCATGAGCATGGGATGATACTTGGTAAACACGTGGAAATCGGAGAGTCAGGACTCATCGATCTTTATGACAAAAATGTATTTACTGGAGTACCACAAATATCAGTCCGATGGCAAGAGCTGATTACAAGAGCTGCACTCATCTCCTGGCGGCGGAAACTGAGTGCAATATATATTCGAGTTTGAGGAT
>NW_025213363.1:30530-32446 GCF_004010195.1 Chiloscyllium plagiosum | reverse complement strand
ACAAAGACCTTCGCCCGAGGCTGGAATCAAACCTGCGACCCTGGTGCTGTGAGGCAGCACTGCACAGCCATGCCGCTCTCTCTTGCCTTCCTTTCTATACTTCCTATCACATTTGTATCCTGAAACATTAAGCTGCCAGCCCTGTCCATCCCTGAGCCACGTCTCTGTAATTGCTACGATATCCCAGTTCCACGTTTCTAACCATGTCCACACTTCATCTGCCTTCTCTGTTAGGCCTTTCGTATTGAAATAAATACACTTTAATTTACCAGTCCTACCTGCTTCTCTGCTTTGTTCCTGCCTGCCCAGACTATTTGACTCGCTTCTTTTCTCAACTGTACCAGTCTCAGATTGATATCTTTGCTCAGTATCTCCCTGGGTCCTACCCCCTCTCCCTACTAGTTTGAATCCTCCCGAGCAGCCCTAGCAAATCTCCCTGCCAGTATAACAGTCCTCTTCCAATTCAGGTGCAATCCATCCTACTTGTACAAGTCACTTCTACCCCAAAAGATCCAAAAATGTGAATCCTTCTCCCAAACATCAACTCCTCAGCCACGCATTTATCGGCTCTATCGTCCTATTCCTGCCCTCACTAGCTCATAGCACTGGGAGTAATCGAGAGTAATCCTCCTTTTTAAATTCCTTCCTGACTTTCTATATTCTCCCTTCAGAATCTCGTCCTTTTCCCTTCATTGGTACCAGTGTGTACAATGACCTCCTGCTGGGTCCTCTCCCCTTTGAGAACATTCTGCACACTCTGAGACATCCTTGATCTGGCACCAGGGAAGCAACACACCATTCAGATTTTTTTTCACTGCTCACCGCAGAAATGCCTATCTGTGCTCCTGACTAGAGAGTCCCCTAACACAATCGATTGCTTGGAATTTGATATACCACACATTACCTTAGAGCCAGTCTTGATAATAGAAACTTGGCTGTTCGTGCTACATTCCCTTGAGAATCCATCACCCCTAAATTTTCCAAAACAGCATAGTTGTTTGAAATGTGGATAGCCACAGAAGACCCCTGTACTACCCGCCTTCTTCTCCTACCTATCTTGGAGTTAACACAGCTACCTGACTGTATCTGTTGCTTTTATCCCCTTCCTATAACTGCCATCCATCACAGCCCTTAGCTTTTGTAAATTCCTCATTGCTTCTGTCGCTCCAACCAATGCATTCGATCTGACAGGATTCACAACCAACATTTATTGCAGATATAATCCTCAATAACCCATAAACTCTTCCAAAACTCAATCCATGACCTATTCAACCAGATCCTGACCAGACAATGATAGCCTGAAACCTGCAATCATCAGTAAATGTTATAACCAGTGGTTAAGTGTCATAGTTACTGACAGGTTAACTGCAGCAAATCCATGTAACCAAGAACCACCACAATCTATACTGGTTAACGTAACCAATACCAGAATGAGTAACACCCTGCATTAGTTAGTGTTAAAAAGCGTCTGCCGTCTAAGAGACCAGAATCCAGGCTGGGCCTTAGCTTCTCACAACAGTCCTGACCCAAGTTCTCAGATATGTGTGTGTGTGTGTGTGTGTGTGTGTAAGCAAGGATGTCCGTTTGTTGCCTTGACATGCTACTGTGCAGAAATGAATTATGTATAGATAAAGTTCTTTTTATGAATAAAGTATATTTTTGAAATTTAAACAGCGCAGTCGTGACTCCCCCTCCCCTGCCCCAAGGCTATGATCACAGTCCCAGAACACGGTGCAAATCAGGAGATGGTCTACAGCATCAGGCCCCAGCTGTACCCTTTCCCCTGTCCCCTCCCAGGGATACGCTCTGCTCGGTTTACCTACTTTCCTCCATCCCCACCCCCACAGGTTTAACACTTCCCTCATCCTCACCCTCCCCTACCTCCTCCTCCCAATATCTCCCTCTCTCCCCCCTCC
>NW_025213363.1:8467-19606 GCF_004010195.1 Chiloscyllium plagiosum | reverse complement strand
ACACAGGCAACAAGAAAAAAAGAATGTACTTTCCAAAATACCTTGCCGGAACTGTAACAAACACTACATTGGACAAGCAGACAGAAAACTAGACACCAGGATACATAAGCATCAACTAGCCTCAAAAACAACATAACCCACATGATCTCACTGGTATCCTTACATATGGATTAGGAAGAATACCACTTCAATTAGGACAAAACATCCATCCTAAGACAAGCTAAACAAGACACGCACAAAACTTCCTTGAAGCATGACATTCCAACTGGAACTCTGTCAACAAACAAATGGACTTGGATGCAATTTTACTCCCCCTGACAAAAAGAACAGGAAATGACATCGCAGTCGGAAATGACGTCATCACAGAAAATGCCGTCACTAATCAAATAAACTCAACACCTGAATATAAAGCAGGACATACCACCGTTCTTTATCCGGAGGTTCACTGAAGAGGTTAACTAGCATGGCGACGAAACGTCTGAAAACGAACCTTCCAGAAATAGTGAGCAAGTCTACATCCAGAGCGATAGAAAGCTTCACAACAAAGAAAAGGTACAATTCAGAAAACAGTTCAAGATAACCATTGAACATAAATCCATTCACTGCTTCACTTTTTATTTTATAATTAGACAAATGTTTAGAAGCTGTCTTTGGCTGAAAGCAGTAAACTGAGACAAGCGAAATCACCAAAAATACAAATGTTGCTTGGGTATCAATAACCTTAAAATAAGTGTACATATTTGATTGATCTGTATGACCATTACTTAAAAGTATGAAAATATAAACTTGATGTAATATATTTTCTGGAGAGTCCCTGCTCATCAGACATGCCTCTTGCATGCATGCTTCAGAGAAACCAGGGTAGAAGTGCCCAAATTACCTGTTCAGTGACAGGAGCCCGGGGTTGAATAACTGAAAGTTCCTTGAACATGGAACTCTGAAAACTATCAGATCAGTGCCGATCTTATTAACCGCTGATGATTGTACAATGTTCAGCACCATTCACGAAAACTCAGATACTGAGGCAGTCCGTGCTCAAGTGCAACATGATCTGGACTATATCCAAGCTTAAACCCAAAAGTAGCAAGTAGTATTCGCGCCACACAAATGCCAGAGAATAATCACCATCCAATTGATACTCAATGGTCTTGCCATCACGAAATCCCCCACTGTAAACATTCTTGGTGTTTCTATTGTTCAGATAGTCAACTGGTCTCAACACATGAACACAGTGGGTAAAAGAGCAGGTCAGAGACCAGAGATGGTGTGACGATTAATTCACCACATGGCAACCCAACATCTGTCCAGCATCTACAAGACACAAGTCAGGTGGGTGAGGGAATTGTCCACATTTGCATGTTTGTGTGCAACTCCAACAACACACAAGAAGCGTGATACCATACAGGAAAAAGCAGTCCGCTTGATTGGCACAGCATTTACAAACATCAATCACTCCACCACTGGCGCACAGGATCAGCAGTGTATACTGTCTACAAGATGCCCTGCAGAAATTTACCAACAATCCTTAGACAGCACATTACAAACCCAAAGCGATTGCCATGTCGAAGGCCACAAGGCAGCAATGTTGGTAACAGCATCACCTGCAAGTTCCCCTCCAAGCCACTTCCCTCCCTGATTTGGAAATGCATCGCTGTTATTTCACAGTCATTGGGTCAAGATCCTAAAATTCACACCCTACTGGTATTGTGGATCAACCCACCACAGGTGGACTGCAGGAAGGCATCTCAAATTCACGTGTTCAATGGCAAATAAGAACGGGCTATCAATGCTGGACACCCAAGTTCTACAAATGAATAAGAAATATCGTTCTGGAGTACGTTTGAAGAGCTGAATGACCTCATTATATATTTTAAATGCACATGTTTAAGTAAAACACCAACGCTTCTCCTTTCCCTTATATGCTACAAATTGGGTCTTTCACATTTTGCATAAAATCGAAATCTTTGAAACATTATCGGTAACATTAAATAATCGGCATTCTTTAGAACATTCTATCACCTTGTGGCGTTATTGCAATGGCAAGAGAAAGAGAGGGGAAGAGACAAGATGATGCATGCAGCAGTGAGGGTATGGAGAATGAGCCATATTCGGTGGTGGGTGCTATAACAGATCCACAGTGAGTCTGAGGGAGCAGAGAGAATACAGTGACACTTATCCTGACCGAGTGGGACAGGTTATTGAAGCTTGTCCTGTATTGCTAGATATTCCATCAGACCAAAGATGCTGCACTGAGCAGGGTGGAGTGCTCATAACTTGCTCGGTGGGGTTGTTGTTGTGGTCTACTCTGGGAAGAGAACATTCCTACTCTGTGCCAGGGTTTACACCAGGATCTCGCTGCTTCTGTCGATAAACCTTGATTTCATTATCTCCCATCTACCATTCTCGCGGTAAACTGTGCAGGGCATTCCCAATCTGAGAAAGCCCAACCATGTGCCTATTGGCCTTTTAAAAATGGCATCAGTACCAGGGATCACGGAATATCCAGAGCCATCCGCGGGATCATGACTGTCTCCAGCAACGATGAGTGGAAGAATCGGGATGACAATGGATGAGAGAGACACCATGGGGTGTGGTAGATAGTTATTGAAGGGAGTTCGATAAGATAATGCTTAAGTTAGTCTGGCAGTTATGTAGTTAACTTGGTGTTGCATTGTATGCCCCGGATCATGTTGTAGGGCTCCAGTAACAGGTCTATCAAAGTACTGTACTTTGATAGACTCGTTAAATCACGTGCAGATGATCCAATGCCAAAAATGAAGGTGTTGTGATGTGATCGGTTAGGTGTGACGGAGGAACAACTGTGGCAGGCGTTGATCAGTTTAGAAAGACAAAACAAGCGAGCATGATTGTCAATCTAATGTTATCTGACAAGAATGGGACCAACAATTGTATAAACCGGACGAGAGCAAAACTTTTGTGGGGAGTCAAGGAACATATTTTGCTGTGTCCCAAAGCTTTGAGTTGGCAAGATTAAAATTTAAGTTCATGAAGGATTTTCTGCATCTCCTGGTAATTTCTTCTAGAACATTGGGTGATTTTTTTCAACAACAATAGCATCAGGAAACTAGCTCAGCCTTGTGCATCTGATCCCTTTGTCACGCTCAATGAAAATGCCACTGAGACAAATTATTGTTAGATTGAGCACAATGAGTCGAAAACTCTGCTGACCCCATTCCCAGTTAAAAACTGCAAAACAAATGCTGCCTTCAATGATCTGCATCATCTCATTTCACTCCAATGTCCCATTCAATTCTCATTCCTGAGAATACTGGATCATGTTGCAGGATGCTGTTGAAATATCTTCATTTCGGCATTCTAAAACCTGCGATCACCCATAAAATTGTCTCTCAGTTGCCTTTTCTTTTTTCCCAAAATCGTTTTGTTTGTTTCTATTTAAACTTGTTCCCCTGCCATCGCTCTCTGTCAGTGGTTTTACAGCACCCACACCCCTTGTCATGGCACAATGAAGATATGGGACTGTAAATGGATGGGGGCTGTACATCATGTCACTTACAGAATGGGTTGCAAGTTTCCCTACCCTGAGCAACGACCTAACACAGTGTTACCGAACAATGCACAGTGGTACACAGCTCGATGTGTTGGGAGGATAACTCCTCTAGATCTCGAAATTTATCCACTGCTAATCATGGCACAGCTCTCCATACTCAACAAATACCATGTCCACATGTACAGAAAAAGACACTGATATCAACTGGACAGCTCCTTATGCTGGACAGGTTGTGTAATATGTATTTCGACATCAATGTAGTGGTGTGGCCTGCCCATGTTGGACAGATGAACAGTGGACTGGTAAGCCTTGAACAGTGTTCCATCCTGGACTGATTTTTGGGTTGCACTGAGCAATGCACGAGCTTTGGTTGCGCAGTGCTCCATGTTGAACAGATATCTCATCTGGGCTTATAAATGTCCTGGCTGGATGTGTGAGGTGCATTGAGTATTCAATATTATTCCAGACATTACTATCACTCATTCAGCTCGGCCATTACGATATAAAACTCCATATTTCTCCAACTTATGGTTCAGTTAGTAATTATCCAAATAAATTGTGAATATTGGTCCCTCTTCTAATCTACCAGAGCAGAAAGTCTCAAAATATATGAAGAAGGTACCCTCGACCCGAACGTTTTGCTATTTTAAGGGTGAATGCAAGGTGTTGTTTTTTAGATACAATATGAATGGTCAAAATATTCGACATTAAGCAAAACACAATTTATTGTCAAGTAAGAGGAACTTGGATTAACTTAAGTATATTGGGAAACGTAAGAGAATAATAGGTAATGAAAATACTAAACACTAACTACTCCAACATGAATACTACTCCAACAGCATTCCATTAAAAAAACAGTCTCATCAAATCGTAACTTCATAAACCAGATTTTTTAACGTGCAGTCCTCCAATTCAGGAGTAAAACACATGAAATGGCACTCACAGAGACAATGCAGCAGCCGGGAGAGATTTTCTGCCTTCCAACACTGCTGAGATCTCAGCAATAACTGTCAAAGATAAAACGAAGATTCCTGGTTCTGTGAGAGCTTGACCATCAGGACCAGGCCGTGGCAGCAATAACCAGAAGGAATGGATCGTGTCAAAATTGTCTTCGCTAAAGTTGTAGCCTCTCAAAAATGCCTTAACCCACCTAAGTCGTTAAATGTTGGTAAGATAAATGTTGAAGTGAAACTTAAATAAATTAAATGCAGCAGGCCTGCTGATCAGGCCCTGGCGGACTTGGGAGCTCAGCACTTCCTATTCTGCCAGAACATAGTGAAAGCGTCAATCATGTGAAGAGAAAGCATAATGTCTCTTCCTTATCTCGAACTTTACAACTGGAGATGTTCCATAAGCCTCATAGCGAGTGATGTCAACATCCAACCAAGACCAAGTACTCTTATGCAATCGAAGGGTGTCGTGAAAGCGATTAACTGGACCTGTTTGTTCTGTAACTGTGATTGATATCAATCTCAGTGGACCGTAACTGTGTCTTTGGAGAGTTTCACTCTTTCACAATTAAGTTGATCAGGTATACCATTGTATCAGGGGAAGCAGCATCCTGAACACGACTGGAATCAACAGCTGCAGAGAGTGGAAGAGGTAAAGAGTCTTAGAACAATAGATTTGAATGTTGTAACAATGGATCAGAGCGTGAGAACATTAGGCTGGAATGTTCCAACAGTGGGCAGGGTTTTATCCTTGGCTCTTTTCTGGGTTTCTTTGGATTGGCCACCTTTGGCATTGCGGATCCCAGCCGTACTGATAATTATTCAAGCTGGTTACTATCCCTACCTCGCTATTATTGGTGTGCATGGTAAGTACATTTCTGTTGTGGTTCTGTTCACCGAGCTGGAAATTTGTGTTGCAGACGTTGCGTCCCCTGTCTATGTGACATCCTCAGTGCTTGGGACCCTCCTGTGAAGCGCTTCTGTGATGTTTCTTCCACCATTTATAGTGATGTGTATCTGCCGCTTCTGGTTGTCAGTTCCAGCTGTCCGCTGCAGTGGCCGGTATATTGGGTCCAGGTCGAGGTGCTTGTTGATTGAATCAGTGGATGAGTTCCATGCCTTGAGGGATTCCCTGGCTGTTCTCTGTTTGGCTTGTCCTATAATAGTTGTGTTGTCCCAGTCGAACTCATGGTGCTTGTCATCTGAATGTGTGACTACTAAGGATAGCTGATCATGTCGTTTCGTGGCTAGTTGGTGTTCATGGATGCGGATCGTTAGCTGTCTTCCTGTTTGTCCTATGTAGTGTTTTGTGCAGTCCTTGCAAGGAATTTTGTACACTACATTGGTTTTGCTCATGCTGGGTATCGGGTCCTTCGTCCTGGTGAGTTGTTGTCTGAGAGTGGTTGTTGGTTTGAGTGCTGTTATGAGTCCTAGTGGTCGCAGTAGTCTGGCTGTCAGTTCAGAAATGTTTTTGATGTATGGTAGTGTGGCAAGTCCTTTGGGTTGTGGCATGTCCTCATTCCATTGTCTTTCCCTTAGGCATCTGTTGATGAAATTATGGGGGTATCCGTTTTTGGCGAATACCAGTGTAGTGTACAAAATCCCATGCAAGGACTACACAAGCCAGGAAATGGGAATCCTGTGCCAACTGCCTAAGGGCCACATACGAACAACTCTGGTTCCTGCATAACTGCTGAAAGAATCGAATCCTTCCACCATGTTGCAGATACAGACCACCAGTCAACAACCCACAAGCCAGGGACACATCTTCGTATAGAGACTGTACTCACAGTGATTCTGAATCTAAACATGACCAACAAATGAAGCACAGGTAACAGACAGCTGAATCTCTGTAAAGGGCCCTTTTTTTCACTTTATAATGTTCAAACTACCAAATGCATGAACGATTGTTTTGATAGACAGAATGATCTCCCCTTTCTTTGTGCACCAGTTTATTGGAGTAAGTAGTCTCCAACAACTGGTGTCCAGCAGAATTGAAAGGCTGAATGCAACGTAGGAACAATGGATTGAGGAGCAGGAGTCGGTAATTCGACATTTTTAACCATCTTCTCCAGACACAAAGATCGTGGCTGATCAGATTGTGATCTCAACCCCACTATGTTCTGCATATCGAATTCTCCGTGAAAAAGTTTCCTGATGAATATTGAACCAACTCAGTTTTGAATAAATATTAACAGAAAGGCACCACAAACTTCCGGTGAACTGAATCCCTATGCGATAGGCTCTTTTAGGTTTTCGCCTCATCCCCCCTATAGAGTCATACAGCATGGAAACAAACCCCTTAATCCCACTCATCGATCCCAACCATATGTCCTTGTTTGATCTTATCCCATTTTCCAGCAGTGGGAACATATCCCTCTAAACCCCTCATATATATATACCCATTTTGATGCCTTTCAAATACTGTAATTGTCCTCGCCTCCAAATCTTCTTCTGGCAGAACTCTCCATAAATGCCTCACCTTCTGTGTGAAAAAGCAAGCCTGAAAGAATATGAAAAACATTTCCCCTCTCAGTGCAATACTTTGCCCTCTTTTTGTGGAATCCAATGCCATGGGGAGAGAAATCTTTGGCATTCATACCATATATGTCGTTTATGATTTTATGAAGCGTCACAATGTCTCCACCCAGACTCTGATGCTCTAGGGTAAAAGAAAGGCTCAGTCTGTCCAGTCTCTCCCTTTATCTCAAACACTTCAATCTCGGCAATATCTATCTAAATCATTTCTGAACCCTCTGAAGTTTAACAAAGTTCTTTCCATAGCAGACTGAACAGAATCTAACACTCTATTCTAAATGTGGCCTTAACAACGTCATTTCCTGCCCCAACATGACCTCCCAACTTTCATTCTTAATGCACTGACGAATAAAGCAAGCATACCAATCTGTGAAACCACCTTCAAGGAGGTATATGTCTGCACTGCTTTTTCAGTGCTTTCCTTGGGCTCCATCATTAATTGTATAAATCCTACTCAGCTTCACCTTAGCAAATGTAGCACGTCACATTTATCTAAATCCGAATTGTCTGCAACTCATTGGCCCATTCGACCTCTGATCAACGTACTATTGTGATCTCAGATAACAGAACATAGAACAATACAGCACAGAATAGGCTCTTCTGCCCTCGATGTTATGCCGACTGTTTATTCGACTCTAAGATCAACCTCAGCTGCGTAGCTTTCATTGTACTACCTTCCGTGTGCCTAAACAAGAGTTGTTTAAATGTCCGAAATGTATCTGTCTCCACTATCACCGCTGGCAGTAATTTTCACGCACCCACCAATCCGTGAGTAAAGAACCTACCTCTGAAATCTTCCCTCAACTTTCCTCGAATCACCTCAATATTGTGCCTCTTCGTGAGAGATATTTCTGCTTTGGGAAAAAGTATCTAGCCATACACTTTATTTCTGCCTCTCAAAATCTTGTTCATCTCTATTAAGTCACCTTTCACCCTTCTTCGCTCCAATCAGAAAATCCCTGCCTGCCCAAACCTTTGTCGTTAAGTTATACCCTCTACTCCAGTCAGCATCCTGGTAATTCTCCTCTGCATCCTCATTAAAGCTTCCACGTCTTTCCTACAATGAGGAAAGTAGAACTGAACAAAATATTCGAAGTTTTGTCTTCTTCACTGTCCACTACATCATCTATTTTGATGTCATCTGCAACCATACTCATCATGCACCTTTTCCAATCAAAATCATCTGCATAAATGATGGAAAGCAGTAGACCCAACACTGGTCACAGGCCTCCAGTCTGAAAAGCAATCCGCTATTACCAGACACTGTCTCTTACCCACAATCCACATTTGTAGACTATTGGATAGCTCATCTTGGATTCATGTAAGATCTATCCTTACTAATTTGTCTTCCATGCAGGATGTTGTTGACTGCCTTGCCAAAGACTGTATAAATAATGTTTTCCACACTGCCTTCATGAATAATCTTGTTATCATTTCTAAAAACTCAAGGTGGTAGTGAGACATTATTTCTCATTTAAAGCCACATCCCAAATCATTGGTTGCATTTCGTAACGCATATACATCCTGTCCCTCAGAATGACTTTTAACAACGAAACCACGACTGATGTCGGGCTCACCAGTTCATATTTCCAAAGCTGCTCGAGTCGCTACTTTCTTTTCTAGTAACTCTCTACTACAGGACTGGACAAGTGTTAATTGTTATCAAGTTAGTCATATGACCAATAATAGAGTTCACAGACAGGATCAGCGTCAGCGTTAGATAATAATCAGGCAGATATATTTAATCTGCTAAAATTAACAAGTTTATGACCAAAACAAAGTTGCTCAAACACTGATGAAAATACGAATGACAAGCAGTTTGGATATTGGAAGTATAGACATCGATGTTTCACTTTCTAAAAATACAGACACGACCACATGTTTCACGACCAACTGAAAAACAAAATCTCTGTGGAGTGTTAACTTGAAAAATACTTTGACCAAATACGAGTAAACTCAAGATGAAGGGAAAATGAGACTTTGTCCTAAATATTGTTCTTTTGAATTTATTCTGCTCTTAGCAATGCGATTTTATCCCTTAAATGCCTGAGGGGACATCCTAACGGGAATGGGATCTTTTCCCTTGGGCTCTTATCTTTTGTTCAACTCACCGCAAATAATTTCAGAGGCAGGATGTTCTGGGTAATTTCGGGTGCTGAATGAATCAGGGAATATCGTGTATAGAATGTTCTGGGGAATGACGGTTATCAAATTTCCAGGGAATATCGGGTTCAGAATGTTCGAGGCAATGTCGGGTCAGAATGTGATAAGAGTCATAAATTCCCACATCACAAAGGCTCTTCTGCCCATTAGGTTTAGTGAGACCCACACTGCTCAAGGTAGGAATTCCTCCTCAAACTCAACTCAACGAGCACTTTACTACAAAAACAATTCTGTTAACGCAATATCTCAATATATTGAGGTAAGATGTTCTTTTATGATCCGACAGATGTGATCCCTTATTCCAAGATCATACCATTTCATTTTCAGTTCTGTATAACCCTCTGTAGCTATACCTTTCGAATGCTCTGAAATCATATCCATATTTAACAATGTATGCAATGAATTCTTCGATCTGTTTTGAGAATACAACACACATTCAAATGGAGTGCCTTTCTGTCGGCTTCTTAATCCATCATTTTCTGCTCCGTTGTAACCTTTATTCCTCATTTTGGTCGGTCACAAAACAGGCTGAAATATTCAAACTAACATAATCATAACCGACTGATAATGTTTCAAGAAGCCTCATCATCATTCCTGGGTAGATCCTACACCATCAGCAGAACAGACTTACCAGTGTCGGGGGCACCATGGGATACATGGGAAAGGATTTAACTTCGAATTGCTCAACATTGATTCCAGACCCCGGGAAATCTCTTGGTAACAGGCCAAAATGGTCAAGAAAATTGTCTAATGATTGACATCAACTTTCTCCTCAATACCCCTCGCAGAGAACTCAATTTCCTTCGACGTTGAAAACAAATCGTAGGAACCACTAAGGGTGACAGGAGCACAGAACGTAGTCTTTGTGTGGGACTTCAATGTCCATCACCAAGAGTGCCTGCACAAGCCCACCACTGACTGAGCAGGGCGAGGCCTCAAATACACAACAACCAGACTATGGAAACAGATGGTTGAACCAATAAGAGAGAAATATTCTCACCAAAATCCTTGTCACTGATAGTTCTGCCCGTACAGTATCTGCAGGAGCACCAGCACACAGTGGTGGCGGAGGAAAAGTCTCAACCACATATTGAAGTTACCGCCCAATGTGTTATGAGGCATTACCTCCTGTGAAGTAGGACATTTGTCTAAAGAACTGAGCAAATGGAAACTGCGTGAGGCACTTTGGCCGTCTGCAGCTGCATAACTAATGGCATTCTTTCCATCATAAAGTCAGAAGTGGACTGCCCACTGATGGTTTCAAAATGTTAAGCACAATTCACAACTACACCGATAGTGAAGTAGGGTATTGAGCCCATCAAGAGTCTTAAACAGGAACACGAATTCATCCATTCGAGCCTGTTACTCAGCAATTGGACCAGATCATGCAATCTTTCATGGCTATTACAGTGGAAGTGGAAGGAAACATTCAGCTTTTCAAAACTGCTACGCAGGAATATGGCACGACTGACTACTGGGCCGGAAGGAGGTACAAATTCGTCTTCGTCAATTTAAGCGATATTAATGAATGCAGTGGCACAGTGACCAGTACTGCGCCCTCAACTATTTGCGACAAACATCAGCATTTTATGTCAACCGGACAAATGTACTAAGCCTAAGATAGGCAGGAAATTAAGTTGTCAAGAGGAGGGAATGAATCTGCAGTTGGATAAACAATGCACAACAATTAGACATTTGTAATATAACGTACGTAGCTGTGAACCAGTGAATTTTTCATGACTAAAAAAATATTTTTCCATGAAGACTGACATAAATGGAGAGAGATTACAGACGTTCGTGATACATTGTGTACTGAAGGGTTCACTCTGAAATGTACAGAGATTGGGAGTGTTGTTCTATCTCCCTAATGGTCTGCTTCTTGATGTTCCTCGTGGCCCCATTGTTCTCCCTAGACACGGGATGTTTGGATGTGGTTGGTAGCTGGTGGGAAGTGGTGAA
>NW_025213363.1:0-7756 GCF_004010195.1 Chiloscyllium plagiosum | reverse complement strand
GAGGGATTGGAGGGCTGCACATTGTGAGGGTGAGAGGTTGGAGTGGGGGACGAGGTAGACAGGTTGAGGCGGTTAATGTCCCGGCGGCAGTTGGAAATGAAGAGGTCGAGGGCAGGTAATAGGCCAGCGCAGGGCGTCCAGGTGGATGCAGTGTGTTGGAGGTGGGTAAAGGGGTCCTTGGAAGGTGGGCGGGAATCCTGATTGTGGAAGTAAGCTCGGAGGCACTGTTTTGTTACCAAAGGTTTTGTTGTCTAAACTCCCCTGTCTGTATTCCATTGCAGACGCTCTGCCTCCACTTCACATCACACTGAATCACTTTCCTGGTGTACTAGAAAACTGAGTTCCAATCCATTCAGCCACTTCATCATAATCATTAATCTGCATTGTAAACTGTTGTTGACCTCAAACTGATCCCCGAGGAAATCCACATATCACAGCTTTCCAATCTGAAAATCAGTAATTTTCTCTACTCTGCATTTCTTGCTTGTGAACTGGGCCTCGCCTGTTCCTGTATAACATCAGAGAAAGATTGCGTGCACACCTCCTATGCTATGTTATGCACTCAAATGGCAGATTGCATTCTTTTCCTGTCTGACCACGTGGATTTCCAGAATGGTTTACTCCTGTCTCATTGTAACATTACTGACTGGTCGAATGGAATTTTCCTCCACCTCTTTAACAGATTCAAGGGGTGAAATGAAAGAACAACACGTGGTATAGGAGCAGCAGTCGTCCATTCGGCCTGTCGAGCATGCTGCTTTTTGTTGGAAACGACATGGCTGCCCTGATTGTGGCTGAACACCCCGTTAGTGTCTGTCCCAAAAAGAGCATTGACTCTCCCGTCCATCAAATGTCAGTTGAACTCAGATTTTTTTTAATATAAATGACGCAGTCTTCACTGTCCCCTAAGAATGAGGACACCAGAGAGTATAACACTCAGGAGAAAGAAATATATTTTTCTGGATCTTAAATGGGGGATCCCTAAATTTTAAATTGTGTCTACCTCACAGCAAGTCACCTCCTCGTTTTAGAAATTAAGGGCACAACAGGTCGGAAGCGGTGTAGATCATTTATCCCCTCAAACCTACCTCACAGTCCCGCTTACTCTCTTCAGAAACGTATTCTAAAACCCAGCCACCGCTGTTCTTTTGGAAAGACATTTCTGAAATTTTTAGTTCATACAACGTCCGAACGTAGACCCGAATTAGATAATTTCGCAAATCGAGTCCACTCAGCGTTTTTGATCAAGGCTAACATATATGTCAATACAATTTCCTGCCATCTTACGATACGCGTTGATCCACTTATTAATTAAAACAAATCTAAATCTGTCTTAAATACACTATGGTGACCATGTCTATAAATGTTTCTATGTGCGCGTTTCTGTGTTCCTCAGCTTACTGACCAGAGACAAATGGGTGGTCCTGATAACAGAGGCTTGTTTTTTTTCTGACTGGAGGCCTGTGAGTGACGTTCCCGTGTACTTTTGTTTGTCATTTATATCAAGGATTCAGACGAAAGTACAGAAGGCATGATGAGCAAATTTTTAGTTGACACCAAGATTTATTGCACAGTGGACAATTAAGAAGGTGATTCATAATTAAGAAGTGCTTCGACATGGCGTAAAACACCACGTGGAATTTGAAACTAAACGTTTGTGTTCAGAGGTAGGGACAGGACAACCACAAGGCAATAACCACGAAAGCTGCTACACTATTGTCCAGTGTGTTGGCTCATCAGCCGGTTCTGACCTGGGCGCTATCCATCACTCAAGATTAAAATCATGACCAGATTTTTGGTCCCAGTTTATGTGAGCTTTTCTTTAACTCAGCATTTAACTCAGTATTGATTCGTTAAAATCTCATTACATTTACTGACATGTATTTGAAAATATCTTTAATTGTTAAACAGATACAGTGCGTTTGCCTCAACAGAATTTGTTGAGAACATGTGTTCTATCTTCAAGATAAACTATGAACATATATAATTCCTTGGCTATAATTTCCAACTTATATGGTTATTAATTGTAGTCTGCAATATTAGCAAAATAAATCCTGCAGACACATTCTGCATAATGAAGCTTCTCAAATAAATCTTTTTGCTGAGCACCAGAGACGAAAATTCAGCATTATTTCAGGTCGCAAATCACTGATTACTAGTTGTCCTCTCTAAAGTGTGACTGTTAGTGAGTTCCTAAAACCGACTTCCTAAAACTATTAAATGACAGAAAGCAGCTGATTAATTTCCAGTATCGCCTCCTCACTTACTGGGTCTGCATTTCACCCCTTCCTGCTCCTGCCCATACAATTTAAACTACGCTCAGCATCTTTGTGAAAGTCAAGGCCGGAATTTCTCGATCTCCTGGAGAGGGTAATGTCTTTTAAAATTGAAAGAGTAGTGTTTTTAATGATGAGGGTTGGGGTGGGGGCGATAATATGGCTGGGGTTTAATTTCGATAATGCAATACAATGAAATTCGGTATCTTTGATAAAGTTGTAGAACATTGACGCAACGTTTAAACGTAATGCTTATATGTTTGTACATGTATGGTGGTTATAAAGGCGTTCAGCACACTTGCCTTCATTGCTCAGACTGTTGTGTGCAGGACTTGAAACATTATGTAGAGGTTTTACAGGACATGGGTGTGGCCTTTTGTGGGGTAATGTGCTCAGCTCTCGTCGCCCTCTTAAGCGAAGAATATTATCAAGCTGGTTCAGAAGAGACTTACATGGATATTGTTGGGAATGGTGGTGTTGAATTTAAAAAATAGGCTGGAGAGGTGGGATGTTTAACATCAGAGCATAGGAGATTAGCAGTGACCTTCTAGAAGTTTCTGAAATCATGAGGAGGATAGATAAAGGTGAACGGCATCTGCATTTTCCCAGGATGAGACCTTTCAAGATGAGATGGGTATTTTTAAGGTGAGAGGAGAACGTTTAAAATAGACATTGGACATTATTTTCATGAAGAGTGATGCATATGTGGAATGAACGGCTGGAGGAAGTGGTGGATACGCGTACAGTTACACGGTATGAAAGACATTTCAACAAATACATGAATAAGAGAATGCTTGGAAAAATCTGTGCCGAGTGCAAGCTGATGAGATTAGTTTTATTTTCTGATCATGGTCAGCATGGACTGTTTCGACCGAGGGTCTTTTCCTGTGCATTCTGATTCAATGTGCGATTGTGTGTCTGTGACTGTGTGTCTAGTTTTGTGTCAGTGTACTTCTGTCAGTGTTTATATCTTTCTCTGTGTGTCTACATATGTCGTTGTGAGATCCTCTTTGTGTGGGTCTGTTTGAATTTATGTGTGCATTGTATGTATGATCCTGCATTAGTGTGATTATTTAAGTTTCTGTCTGCGTGTGCATGGATGTGCAAGTTATGTGTATTCCTGCATTAGTGTGCGCATTTATTTTGTATCTCTGTGTGCGTGTATGTGTGTGTGTTTGTGTGTGCACATGCTATGTGTCCCTGCATGAGTGTGTGTATTTGTGTCTGTATCTGTGTGAGCGAGAGAGCATGTGTGTGTGCATGTTGTGTCTATTCCCGCATTGGTGTACATATTTATTTCGTATCTATGTGTGTGTTTGTGTGTTATGTGTGCCCCTGCATTAGCCTGCGTTTTTATATTTGTAACTATGTGCGTGTATCATATGTGCATCCCTGCATTAGTATGTGTATTTATGTTTGTTTGTGTGAACGTAACGTGTGTTCCTGCATTAGTCTGTATATTTATATTTGTATCTGTGTTAGTGCGTGTGTGTGTGCCTGTTATGTGTGTCCCTGCATTAGCGTGTGTGTTTATCTCTGTTTGTATGGGTGTGTGTGTTATGTCTGTTCCTGTATTAGTGTTTGTATTTATGTTTGTATTTCTGTGTGCGCATCTCTGTGCAATGGAAACTCTTGGTTTGGGAGTGAAATGGGAGCCAAATCTTCTCCCTCATTCTGTCCTTCTTCTGTTTAACGGCTGAGGGATAAAGAGAGACTGCGCATCTGAATATGCATGTCTACCTTAGTGTGGGAGAGACAGACACAGAGAGGGTGGAGAGACAGATATTATGCAACTGTGTGTCTGTATGTGGTGGGTGAATGTGTATGTGTGGGTCTGTGGATGTGTCGCTGTGTGTGCACGGGCGCGCGTGAATGTGTTCATGGTGCTGTGAGCGGCTTTCCACCCCCTCTCCTATCCAGGATGAATCTTTGTCCATTTTCAGCCTCCGCTGCTACTTGGACAGTGGGGTTGGGTGGCTCACAGAGACTGACAACAACAGAAAACTTAGCAAGGCTGGCAGCATTTGTGTTGACAACTGTAAGTTAACATTTCAGCCAGAGTGATCCTTACACAGAATTCATGTCAGAGGAATACTGTATCATTTTAAACACCACAGAGACTACAAGATCAACCTCACAATAATCACAATAACCTCACAGATGCATACATGTGATTTCAGAGATACAGAGACACTCACTAAGATACCAATAGTAACACAGACATGCAGAGTCTGTAAGAGTTTCTCTTGTTTCATGGTGAAATTGCCCTTAATCCACTCCCTGGCCTTGGTGTGTGTGAGTATTTCACTCTGTCCGTGGGGAGTATATCGGTTTGCACTTGCTCACACGAGTGACAGTGTCAGTATTTCTGTGTGGAGTCTGACTCTGTGACAAACTGTATGCATGTAGACACCAAACCTGAACGAATTGTAAAGTGTGTGGAATACCAACAGGACAGCGATACGTTTGTGTAGTGTTCAGGTTATCGGCAGATGAGCAGCAGTATATGGTGATACAATAAGATAGGAAGATCATTGCAAGGTAATATAAAACAGGAGGTAGCGTCATAAAGTGGGTGCAGGAGCAAAGGATCTTGGGTGAATATGAACACAGATTGATGAAGATGACAGGACAAGTGGGAAGAGCAGTAAATACCGTAGATTAGTTTCAGTATTCGACATGTTTACAGGACGAGGTGCAGGGAAGAGCCTTCGTGCTCCCTTCTTGGGAGATGCTGGAGACGATGTGTTGTGAGTTGACCATGCTGCCCATCGTCAACGTGGCGATTCCATTTGTATACGCTCGACACAAAAGGTAGATGGCATCAGTGCCACAGTTTGTTTGGTTGTGCCTCGGGGAAGGAGATCCGACACTGGGTTAAAAGTGAGATTTGCCCTTCACATGACATCGATCCATACTCGATTGGTGGGACGTAGGTGTTTCAGAATGGCTGCATGAGTCGTGCTAATCCTCTTCGGCTCGTGCCAGGGTCTTCACCACATGGCAGGGGAAAGGGCACAAGGGAACGGATATTGGGTACTCCATGAGGCGGCTTGGCCTTTTCTCACCGAGTGCAGGCACTTGTCATAACAGAATGGAGATACGGAGCTGTGAATGGATGTGAGCTGCACATCCTATCATTTCCAACATTGGATTGTAATTTTCCCTACGCTGGCCAGCAATCTAACACACCATTACCGCCTATGCATTATGTTGCACTACTCTATATGCTGGGAATATGACTGCTCCGGAATTACAAGTCAGTTCTCTGTTATTCACTGTAAAGCACCCCATACTGAACAGATACCTAATCCGCGTTAATAGAACAAGATATTGGTGCTGCATGCATAGCTTCCCAGGCTGGACAGACTGTTTTCACCGGGTTTATAAACCTGTTGAGGTCTGTATTGCTCCCCATGTTGGACAGATCACTCCTGGACAGATGAGTACAGCTTATTGTCCCGTCCTGTAATAATTGCTGGATTATACTGAGCAGTACGCTAGCCAGATCCACACTGTGCTCCATGCTGAATAGCTGGGCTTGCAAATGTCTGGGCTGAATCTGTGAGGTGGATTGAATATTTGATTTAATTCCTGATACAACTAATGCTCTCTGGCTTGGCCCATTACACCGCCAGACCCCGTATTTCTGCAACTTATTTTCGATTAAGTAATTATCAAATTATGATGTGAATATCTGTCCCTCTTGTTATAGACCAGGCAGGCTCCGTCAAAGTGGATGAAGAAGGCAGTCTTAAACGGAACGTTTTCTTATTTTAAAGGTAAATATGAGGGGCCGTGTTTGAGATACTATTCGATTGGTCAAAACGTTCGACATAACGCAAAACAGGCTTTAGTCAAACACTGTAGACAAAATGGCACAAAAGTAAGAGGTACTTGGAATAACTGAAGTCTATTAGAAAACGTTCCAGAATAATAGGCTATTCGACTATAAAACAGTAACTGCTCCAAGACGGTAAAATTCCATAATCACACACTTGTCCAAAAGCAAATTCAGAAACCAGATTGTCTCATTTGCCATTCGCCAATCCAGGGGAAAGACCATCAAAAGACAATTTTGAGATAAATCTCAGACAGAGAAAGGCAGAGTAGCAGCCGGGAGATTTTACTGCGTCCAACCTTGTTGAGACCCCAGCAATAACTGCTGAAAGGTAAAACTAAGAATTCTGTTTCTGTGAGAGTTTGACTACCATTCAACAGGAGCAGGCCGTGGCTGCAAAGCTCACAAGAAAGGACCATATCTGAACCATCTATGTCACTGCAGTCATCTCTCAAAAATGTCTAACCACACCTATGCTGTTAAATGAAGCTGAGATAAATCTTGAATTTAAAACTAAATAAAGCAAAAAGATGCACAGGCCTGGTGATCAGATGCAGACGGGATCGGGAGACTCGCACTCTCTACCCTGCCAAATCAAAAACACAGTGGAATCATTAAACATATGAAGGGAAAACATTATCTCTCTCCCCAAGACTTCGAAATTTAAAATTGGCAATGTGTCATAAGCGCAATATCAACATCCCACCCACACCAAGTATTTTTGTGATATAAATGGATTATCAAGAAAAGGGTTAACTGGAACTGTTTGCTCAGTGACTGTGATTGATATCATTACCGCGGACATTACCTGTGTCACTGGACTGTTTATCTCTTCCATATTTCAGGGGATTCTTTCAACTTGAAATCCCATAGCACCAGGGGCAGCTTCATCCTCAAATGGATTGGAATCAGCAGGTGTAGAGAGTGGGAATGGAAGATAATCTGAGACCAAGAGAGTGGAACATTACAAATAGGACAAGAGTTTGTCCTTGGGTCTTTACTTGCTTTCACAGAATTGGCCATTGTAAGAGTTGCCTAATAAAAGGCATACTGATCATCATTCAAGTGGATTACCATCTCATCCTCGCGATTGTTGGTGTTCCCGGTAAGTCAATTTCTATCAAGTCTATAAACTAAGGTGAAGGTCCTTGCTATTTCTGTTACGTATATTTAACATTAATAATCTGTTTTATTTAATTGCAGTCACAGACTACACTTCCTTTCCATGAATTTCAGGTTCGTCAGTTATAGAACTCTCAGAAGGAACAAGACTGTTCCTTAACTTGTGTCTGCCTTTTGCCCTGAACTATTTTATGTCTCCGTGTACTCTCTGTCATCAAACCTGTCTACACATCCCTCCATAATATCTTCAATCTGCAGTTCTGCCTCAGTATTGTTGCCGAATTCAGCACCATCTGCCTCTTTGTTAACTCCAGTTAATCAAGCACCAGTTCAATTCTGAACACATTCAGTTAGAAATAGTTTGACCCCAAGTCTATTTCTACAGTTTCTACAGTTACTACAGTTACTTCACAACAGGAACTCTACATCAGAGCTTTAATGTCACTGGAAGGTTAATGCAGAGACACACGATAACGCTTAAGGCATTTTTTGAAGTCCTACAACAGCCGATTTCAGA
>NW_025213362.1:20779-32444 GCF_004010195.1 Chiloscyllium plagiosum | reverse complement strand
TTATAAACCTCTATAAGGTCTCCCTTCAGCCTCAGACGCTCCAGAGAAAACAGACCCAGCCTATTCATCCTCTCCCTATAGCTCAAATCTTCCAACCCTGGCAACATCTTTAATCTTGTCTGAACCCTTGCAAGTCTCATAACACCTTTCTGATAGGAAGGAGACCAAATCAATGTCCTGTACAGCTGCAACATGACCTCCACCCTCCAAATGCCTTCTTCACTATCCTATCTTCCTGTGACTCTACTTTCAAGGAGCTATGAACTTACACTCCAAAGTTACTTAGTTCAGCAACACTCCCCAGGACCTTACCATTAAGTGTATAAATCCTACTAAGATTTGCTTTCCCAAAATGCAGCACCTTGCATTTATCTAAATTAAACTCCATCTGCCACTTCTCAGCCCATTGGCCCATCTGATCAAGATCCTGTTGTACTCTAAGGTAACCTTTATCACTGTCCAGTACACCTCCAATTATGCTGTCATCTGGAAACTTACTAACTATACCTCCTATGTTAATATCCAAATCATTTATCACCAGCTTATAGTCCAACAGGTTTAATTGGAAGCACTAACTTTTGGAGTACTGCTCCTTCATCAGATGGTTGTGCACAAACACCTGATGAAGGAGCGGCGCTCCGAAAGCTAGTGCTTCCAATTAAACCTGTTGGACTATAACCTCGTGTTGTGTGATTTTTAACTTTGTACACCCCAGTCCAACACCGGCATCTCCAAATCACAAATCATTTATATAAATGATGAAAAGTAGTGGACCCAGCACCGATCCTTGTGGCACTCCACTGGTCACAGGCCTCCAGTCTGAAAGGCAACCCTCCACCACCACCCTCTGTCTGTACCTTTGAGCCAGTTCTTTATCAAAATGGCTAGTTCTCCCTGTATTCCATGAGACCTAACCTTGCTAACCAGACTCCCATGGGGAACCTTGTCAAACGCCTTACTGAAGTCCATATAGATCATGTCCACCACTCTGCCCTCATCAATCTTCTTTGTTACTTTTTCAAAATACCCAAATACATTTGTGAGACATGATTTCCCATGCACAAAGCCCTGTTGACTATCCCATATCAGTCCTTGCCTTCCCAAATACGTGTACATCCTGTCCCTCAGGATTCCCTCAAACAACTTGCCCACCACTGACGTCAGGCTCAACAGTCTATAGTTCCCTGGCTTTTCCTTATCCTCTTTCTTAAATAGTGGTACCACGTTAGCCAACCTCCAATCTTCTGGCACCACAACTGTGACTATCAATGATACAAATATCTCAGCAAGGGCCCAGCTATTACTTCCCTAACTTCCTGCTGAGTTCTAGAGTATGCTGATCAGATCCTGGGGATTTATCCACTTTTACACATTTCAAGACAACCAGCACCTCTTCCTCTATAATATGGACATTTTTCAAGATGTCACCATCTCTGTCCCCACATCCTATTTCTTCCATGTCCTTCACCACAGGAAACACTGATGCAAAATACTCATTTAGTATCTGCCCCATCTACTCCAGCTCCACACATAGGCTGTTTTGCTGATCTTTGAGGAGTTATCCTTTGTCCTTAATGTATTTATATAAACTCTGTGGATTCTCCTTAATCCTATTTGCCAAAGCTATCTCCTATCCTCTTTTTGCCCTCCTGATTTCCCTCTTAAGTATTCTCCAATTGCCTTTATACTCCTCTAATGATTCTCCTAATCTTTCCTGTCTATACCTCACATATGCTTCCTTCTTTTTCTTAACCAAAACCTCAATTTCTCTAATCATCCTGCATTCCCTACCAGTTCTTGGCAAGATGATACGTAACTCATTATAGATGCTACTTAAGATTTTAGGGATAGAGAAGGAGCTATCAGAGACATTCAACATAGATTCTGAAGCAATAAAGTGATAACAAGTGATTACATTTTCTGAAGAACCTAGTGAGATCATGAATGAAAGTATCATAGGGGACATTATATATTTAGATTTTTGGAAATGCATCTCATAATATATTACCCTACCAATTTTGAAGGAATTGCATGTTAAATCTTTTTAAAATAATGGATTAATATTTGATTGCATCTCTACAGGTGGAAATGTTTTAGACTTGCTTGGAGATTTGTTATTGAAGGTTGACTGCAGAGATCATTCTTTAAGGAATTGATTTTCACTACCATCATTTATTGTTTGGATTTAAGGTTTGTCGAGCAAGCTGTAAGCAAAGTTTGTAGAGCAATGTAAGATTTATGTGCAATTTACAACTCTAGGTGTAAATAAAACATTCCAAACTAAACTTTACGCAATGAAAACCCAGCCATTGTCTGGAAAGTATATTCAACTTAGCTAAAATTAATGTTCTGCACGTGGTACAGACTTATGTTTTATAAGATCATACCTTACAGTCAAACGATCGTAAAGTCTGCTGAGATGAAAATAGGTCTTTGATTTTTCAAAATAATTCTCTGAAGCAATTCCATATAGCAATACTTAAAGCAATAAAATGTTATGTTACAGTGTTGTGATGTTTAGCATGAAACAAAATATGCTATTTTATCCTTTGTTTTGCCTCACTTAGCATACAATGTCCATTTTTAGTTTTCTCATATGATGGGTCATTGAGGGGCATCAGGAAAGGTTCAGAGGAGGATCCCAAGTTTGATTGTCAACTTACAACTTCTTGCCCCATAGATTTAAAATACTAACCTAGATATTTTAGAGAACTGTAGTCATTAGAATGTCTGATGGTTATATGTAAAAGAACCATTGGACTGTTTTGATACAGTTAGCTAATTTCAACTTCAAAAATATTAGCAAGAACTATAGCATCAATTGTAGCCTCATGCACTGTAAAATCCTGTATTTTAATTAATTCACCATTTGAACATACAGTTTCAGCCACTAGAGATATTAGCTCTGGAATTCTAAAGCTATCTATACCTATTCACTGCTCCATCTCTCTCATGAGCTTTAAGATAACCTTTAAAACAACCTCTTTGACCAAATGTTTGATCATATTGACCTAATGTTTCTTATGTAGCTTGATTTTAAATCTTGACTAATCATGTTCATTTGATGTGCTTGTGGATACAAAGATGAAGTTGAAGATGCTAAACATATACACATTATTGGTGATGTGTTTATATTATGTGAAGGTAGGACTGGGCTCGATGACAGAGAGTTCTTTTCTGTTTTCCCAGAGGATAGTCAATCTAAAGAACAAGGCTGCTGGCTCAGTTGGGGAGTGCATATTTGCAACATTCCTTTGAAACAGAGATGCCGCAGTTGCAATCAGGGATGAAGGTCACAAAACATAAAAGTAGCCAAATAATAAGTAACCATGTTCAACTTAATTAACATTGATAGCCAAAAGGAGAATCTCCAATTTTGTTTCTCCCTTTGAGTGTTTAACATTATTTTTCAGTTTTTTTTCCTGGAGAGCAAATAGCTATGAGAAGTGGTGGATGTTGGAAGTCATGGCTGATCTACTCTTGTCTTTTATTGTTTATAAATTTGCATTACTCTGTGCAAGATCGGAGCTAAATTGTCACATCAACATTAATTGGTTGTATGAAGATCATAATATTTCCGTTACCATAAACAGATTTGAGAGTTTGAAGTTCATCATAAAATCTATGGAAAGAAACAACAGTGAAATTTATAAAGAAAATGGTTTGTGACATAACAAGGAAGTTGGTGCTGAAAATCTGTGAATGGGTGTGTCTTGGGAACTAAGTCATTGACCCCAGTCACTTTCTGGGGTCTGATGGAGGTGCTTTGTTTGCCAGTATATCATTATGAGCATGTCAGAAAGGCTGACAAATGTAGGCTGCCACATAGCTCATGCCATCCGACAGAAACAATCCACAGCTCTACATGGTGAGTGCTTTGAATCTAAACATATTAAACAAATCGCACTTTCTTTTCCCCTTTCATTGGATCACATACCTCACCTATATCTTCAGAATGTTTTGTAATTGTCAGCTTGTGGAAGTACACCATATGAAACCATTTGGACTTCTGCTTGACTGTACCCAGCTCAGAAATTAGCATTCCCCGAAACAGAGAATTTCCATACCCGCTTCCTTCACCAAAATATGAGTGCCATATTTTGAATGGGTTGCAGGTCTGTCTGCAACAAGGCATTGAACAAACATTTGCAAGACCCCAACTCAGGCTATTTAGGCTTAATGTCTCTCCATTTTAACAGAATCTCAATAATATTACAATGGCAGCGTGTTGAAACAGTCACAGGCTTTTCATTTGTGTATTCAATTTTACACTTATCAATGCTTTCAGCCAGTGAAAGCTGATGGAGTTTGACAAATCGAAACATGGAGGAGGTTGATTACTAATCATCAGCTTAAGAGCTGCACATTCTTACATCTATAGGAAGTGAATGTGGTTTCTTCACTTTTGCTGACAACAGTTGTACTCTTGTGAATAATGGATGTCTTAGTAACATCCACAGGCAGTGCCAAGAGTCATTTAAATTGAATTCAAAGTCATCCATCCAAATTCAAAAAAAAGTTGTGACTGGTCTCTTGGACTACTTTTATACAGATTACTTTGATTTAGGAATATTTCCAATTTACAATCCCTTATCTAACCTCAATAATTCTTTTGGTTATCATACATTCTATTTATCAACTTGAAAAATAAAGATGAAAAAATAAAACTAATGCATTCTAATGCTTTGAAGCCATGTCACAACATAATTGTCAGCTTGATACCTGACATAGTGTCGTCTGGTCTCTTCATAAGAATTATAAATGCAGATAATTGGTTTTCTTACTGGGAAAATATCCCTTGTTCATGTAAGTTGTCGCTGATGCATTCTTGGATGCTGCTTTGGCTTTTATGTGATTAGCTACAGTTTACTTGCTTAATATAAGCTGTAATGTTCTCCTCTCATTTATTGTAAACCATTGATCACTAGCTTTGCTCATTTAAAATACAGTTATTGGAACAGTAGTCTGAAATTGTAAAGTTGTTCATTTGAAAGATTTGCTGTCCTGTTAGCCTCATTCTTTTTGCTTGAGAATGTAAAACTATTTTCTTTTATCTCATTCTCTAAGCTAACCCAAACACACACAAATATCCAAGGCAGATTTTGTTTTCAGCTGGATATATAAAACAGATCTCAGGTCCCTCAAGCTGATTTTACCTGGATGTTTGTACGTTCTTTAACTAGAGTGGTAAAGTTTTCATTTCTTGAAGAACGAGTGCAATCTCAAATAAATGGTACCAGTGAAACCTTAAGATATTTGCTAATATTTAAGATATATTAGGTCAAAACCAAGAAAGCGGATATTGGGAATTGAAATTACAGTGACTGTATTAGATTGTCTCTTTAAAGCGACTCCACCCTTGTTCCTATAAAAATAAATCCCAGTGATGTAGTTAGGGTTGGCAGGTTTGACAACTTATTTAGTTAGCTAGAGACATCAAATGATATTGAAAACTTGGCACCTTTTCAAAATACTGTGTACTTCATAGCATGTTTTATTGGTTTGTCTGAAGGATGACTTGACTTTTTACTATTGGCTTAAAGTTGTGTAAGCATTTAATTGTTATAATTTATATTCAAAATGGCCGTTGTGCTGATTCACAACTTCAGTTCTAATTTGAATGAATGTCAACATCACATACAATATCAGTCAACCTTTATATTGCATTGCACAACATTTAGTCAACCCACATTTGTTGCAGAAAAAAAACAAGAGTTTTTTTTGAGTGTTCATTCAGCTGTGTTAATTCAAGCAGATATTAATTCTCACACAAGCTGTGTTGCCTGTTTTGTTAAAGAGCTGAATTCTAGTGAAAGTAAAACAAATGAAATGTTGATTTCTTGATTTCAGTTTATATGGACAGAAGTTTGAAGTAAAAGTTCCGGGAATAATGAAACCTGTTTTAATACCTCAATATGCGTGATTCAAGAAATCTTTGATTCATATTTTAGAGCAATGTTTTCTGATTAAAAATTAATATTATACATGTATTCATAATGCAACAATATTTTGCTGATGTTAAGGAAGTGATCTTGCTTGTCAGTTGGAGGAGGTCACCGATTATGTTAAAATATTAAAGCCAACAAAATATTTCCAATTTTTCGCTTGTTATTATAAAAATAGAAACATAGAAGCAGAAATTGCTCATTTAGCCCTTTGAGCGTGCTCTGCCATTCAATATGATCATGGGTAATTGTCCAACTCAGTACCTATTCCTGCTCTCTCCCCTTACCGTTTAATCCCTTTATCCCTAAGAATTTTGTCTGACTCCTCATTGAAACATACAATATTTTGGCCTTAATTGATTCTGTCGCCGAGAATTCTACATGCTCACTCTTTTTGAGTGAACAAATTTCTCTTTAACTCAGTCTGAAATGACTAGCCCAGTATCTTTAGATTGTGACCCTTAGTTCTGGATATCCCAGTCATTGGGAACATCCTCCTGTTTACCAGTCTAGTCCTGTTAGAAATTTATGGGTTTCTATGAGAACCCCCCCCCCCCACCATGCACCCCCCCCCCCCATTCTTCTAAACTGCAGTGAATATAGTGCTAACAGATCCAGAATCTCTTTGTGTGTCAGTATTGCCATCTCAGGAATCAGTCTACTAAGTTCTTGTTGCACTCTCTCCATAACCAGAATATTCTTCCTCAGATAAGGAGATCAAAATTGCATAGAATACTCCAGGTGTGATCTCACCAAGGCCCTGAACCTTTCACTAAGATATCCCTGCTCCTGTAATCAAATCCTCTCACAATGAAGAGCATGTCTATGTGGGTTTCCTCCATTAACTGCAGTTTTCTCCCACAGTACAAAAAAGTGCAGGTGAGATGGATGGACCATGCAAAATTGCCCACAATGTCCAAGAATATGTAGGCTAGGTGGATTAGCCATGGAAAATGCTGGGTTACTGGGATAGGGTAAGGGAATGGGTCTGGATGGGATGCTCTTTGGAGTGTCAGTATGGACTCAATGGGTTGAATGGCCTTCTTCCACACTGTAGGGCTTCTATGATTCTGTGATATGTCTTCCTCACAACCTGCTGAACCTGCATGTTCACTTTCAGTGACTGGTGTACAAGGACACCCGGGTCTCATTGCACCTCCCCAATTCCCAATCTGTCGCCATTCAGATAATTATCTGCCTTCCTGTCTTTGTTCCCAAAGTGGGTAACCTCACATTTATCCTCATTATATGTCCCAAACATTTACCCACTCGCACAACCTATCCAAATCACACTGACCTATCTCTGTACCCTCCCACCCAGTTTTGTGTCACCTGAAAGCCTTTTGTTAAAGATATTACATTTAGTTACATCATCTAAATCATTCATGTATATTGTGAATAGTTGATGTCCAAACACTGATCCCTGTGTTACTCTACAAGGAAAACAATCTTTTTATTCCTATTCTTTGCTTCCTGTCTGCCAGCCAGTGACCCGGTTGGGCTGTGAAATGCCCATTTATCTGTCTTCTTATAACCAAATGCATCAGTTTATTTCTCGTAATTGTGATAAACAGTGTAAAAATTTCATACTTGGACAATACACTAAAGTAATCCAACTTTTTTCCCAAGGTGGGAGAGGGAATATTTCTCTCATTCGGGGAGAGAGTGAGAAAATTTCCAAAAGAAGCCTTTTGCCACAACAATACAACATCAATGTCAGGAATGAATACAATTCCAAAACAATAAACAGTAATAAATAATAATGACCATTAGAAAGTGCCAAGCAGCAGAGCAGAAGCATGTTATGGTAATACCAATGCATCAGTTACCCAGCAATCCCAGGCTCTGGGGACCTGGGGTACAATATCAGTCTGTGTTGATGAACTTTCATTTTAATCTGTCTTATATTTATTAAAAAATGCTGACGAATGAAGCCTGTTTCGATAAGAAGTGGGTTTAATGGGAAGGAACAAGACTAGGCTTAGGTCCTAGTCAAGAATTTGAGTAGGCGAGGTGAAGTCAAGGAGTTGAGTTTAATTGATATTGACCTTAGTGTGCCCCCTGTGGCAATATTCTGAGCTGGCCTTGTGGGAATGCAAATTGAAGTGGGCCATGCAAACTGGATGCCATTTTCTCCTCTCCTGGCCTGGTTGGTAGATAGGTTCTTCGGCAGGAAGTAGGAGAGGGTAAATCTGTGTCAGGATCAGCATCACACATCCACACAGCTAGTCCTCAATTCATTTACCCATCCAGCTACCTGCAACCTCCCTCGCTCGCTCGCTCGCTCACTCACCCACTCACTCACTCACTCAACTCACCCACTCACTCACTCACCCACTCACTCATCCACTTACTCAGTCACTCACTCACCCACTCACTCACTCACTCATTCACTTATTCACTTGTTTATTCACTTGTTCACTCACTCATACAGTCAGCCATTCTCACATGCATTCACAGAATTGGCCTCAGTCACTCACTCGCTCACCCAGTTGACAACCTACTCACTTATTCACTCAATCACTTGGCCATTCAACCAACTCACTCAGGCATCCAGTTTCTCACTCATACGTTGTCCCACATAGCACACATACCACCCAACCTATGTTTGGTGATTTTCACTGCTGAGAAGTAGTGTAGGGTGGTTGTGAACATTCTGATATATGCTCCATCCTGCCCAGTCTGACACTCCACTGACCTGGACTGTGCTATTGCTACAGGAGTTTTTCTTCCTGAATTCCTTGTCCCACTCCCTCACTCTCACTGTTCCTGAGTTGCAAGTCTCAGAGGTTGTCCCTGAGCCGCCATTGGAAGGCTGCTTCCTACCTTGTGAAGGGTTTATCTACCATTGACAAATTGTCAACAGCTTGGTGAAATGGTTCTTATCAGGATATTTGCATATTTAAACTCACTTCTTCGTGGTGGGAAATATGTCCATGAGTGAGTGAGTGAGTGAGGGTGCAGGTGGCTGGATGGGTAAGTGAGTTGAGGGCTGGCTGTGTGGATATGTGATGCTGATCCTGACACACATTTATTGGTAACATTTTGTTGTGTGGGCTGCCAAAATTCTCTCCATTGCTTACTGCCTGGAGAGATGAACAAAGATCTGCACCAGCTTGATTCTCATTCCACACCCTGACACAGTGGCTTGTTTCTCATTGTGTCACCCCAGCAACCCATTCCAAAATGGCGGCCCAGCCTTGATGATCCGACTCTTAATCCCTCCTCCCCAAGCCAGGGTCGGAGTGAGGAGTACAGATGGTGCCAGTTGAACAAACCAGAACCAAGTATATAAATATAGTCCACTATATATAAAAGTTATATTGTAACCTCAACCAATTAGTATTTGCTTTGAACTGTAACTAGATGCAATATGATAAAACAAGATATGCCTCATATAAATGTATATGTACTCACTATATGGTTCTATTCATGTTTAATCAAATTACTGCACTATGTGTTTAGGTTATAATACACAGTAGTTCTGAAAGAGAGCACTATTAACAACACCCCAAATAAAAGATTGAAGCATCAGTGCAAGCTACTTTCTTTATTAGTCTTATATAAACGATACTGTTAAGTTTAGAAATTTTTGTTTGCTAAATGTTTGTTAAATTCCTGTAAGTAACAATCTAAGAGGGTTTCTGAATCAACTGTTTTTTCCTTAACTACTTCTTCATAAGCACGCTGTGTTTACTCACAACTTCTCACAAATACAGGTCTCTTTATAGTTATCAACTGTTACAATGCAAAGACATATTCACACATTATCAATGATTATGTATTTTGTCAGCCATCTGTAAGGGTAATGCTTTTCAAATCAACATTGAACCGATTCGGTCAACATATAAGGGACAAAATCATCATTTGGTTGTGGTGACCTTGGTCATGAGTGAACTGCAGTCATATAACAATAGAACCTAGATTTATGCATAATCTTTGTTCACTGCAGTGTATGTTCTTTTTACAGTGTTGTAGTTTTATCCCTAAATTTTAAAAATAGTAAATTTTGCTGACGTGGCAATGATTGTCAACAACACCACACTCTGAAATTGTGACCAATGGTCCACTGCATCTTGCACTGTGGCTGTGCCAGTATTTCCCAGTCTGGCTTCTGGAACCCTGACTGGGTCACTGAATCAGGAGGTAGGCCCACTTGAAAAACAAATCAGCTCCTAAGTCATTCAGGACACCTATTTCTACTTTTGAGCTGAGCTGGGTAGAATGTATACCTTGTATCAGTTGGATGATCCGCCCAAAGACGATTCTGAAAGTGAGTTTCTCTCCATAGTTAGTGACTGGGAGTCCACCAGCCTATGCAAATCAGGTGTGGAATGTTGCTTTGCAGCTGCCCATAACTGATTGTCTCTGCTTTTTGAGGCGATTAAATGAGTCAGGGTATCAATATCATAATGCTAAAGGTATGCCAACTACATGGGACTGGCTTGATGGACAAATGGCTGATTCCCTATCAGTAATTTCCATATACTCCATCTGTTATTCTTATCTGGTCTGGCCTGCATGTGATTCCTGATCCACAGCCATATGGCTAACTCTTGATAGATCGCTCAAAAGTCAATCAGTTTAAATGCCAGTTAAGAATGGACAATAAATGCTGGCCGGCATGAACATAAAAGAATGTCCTGGCCCAATACACAAAAATAGGTGGTAAATTTCCTTAAGTGTGGCAATGCGATTTAAAAACTGAGAAAGTTTGTCCAAATGTGATTGTTAACTAAGATAGTGCAGTTGTGTGTGAAATATGGGTCTGTGCATCAGGATACTGAGGCCTAATATAGTCAGAGGAGTAATGACTTCTTTTCTGTTTGGTTAGCAGTGTGTGCAATATACATGCGTGCACCAGTGCATGGCAGAGACATGGGTGAGTTGTTGGCTTTTTCTCAACAGAGGCAGTGAAATACAGTAATTATGAAAATGCAACAGAGCCTTTTGCTTTAAGTATACACCATTAAACATGATCTATTTTGTGCCCAGAAAGGTTAATGCACAAAGAAATTCTGTAATGTGTTGGAATTACATACATTTACGCAAATGTGTTCATATTCATGTTTGCTTGGTCCCCTGCTGCCTCTAACCCACACTAGCATGTTGCATCGTTCTAACACCTCTTTCAAATCATCTTGAGTGTTTTGGACCTCACAGGATATTTTCTCTGTTTGACTGTCATTGTGTAATAGCATTTTATTTATCCTCTTGTTATTATGTGTTTCCAGGTATCATTTGGAGTTTTCCTTTGATATGATGGCACAAACCTTTTGAGGGCTGCAATCACCATCAATTTGCTGCCCTTGCACCTACCTTATTATCCTGCGTCTGTCTTACACAGCTCGAGGACCAACATCCAATGCTAGAGGATTCAGAAATGTGCAGAGTATTTGCCAAAAACGGATACCCCCACAATTTCATCAACAGATTCCTAAGGGAAAGACAACGGAACGAGGACATGCCGCAACCCAAAGGACTAGCCACACATACATCAAGAGCATTTCTGAACTGACAGCCAGACTACTGCGACCACTAGGACTCATAACGGCACACAAACCAACAGCCACTCTCCGACAGCAACTCACCAGAACGAAGGACCCAATACCCAGCATGAGCAAAACCAATGTAGTGTACAAAATCCCATGCAAGGACTGCACAAAACACTACATAGGACAAACAGGAAGACAGCTAACTATCCGTATCCATGAACACCA
>NW_025213362.1:15201-17801 GCF_004010195.1 Chiloscyllium plagiosum | reverse complement strand
TCCACTCTGGGTCACTGACTGTCCCCACTCCACTCTGGGTCACTGTCCACACTCCAATCTGGGTCACTGACCGTCCCCACTCCACTCTGGGTCACTGACTGTACACACTCCAATCTGGGTCACTGACCGTCACCACTCCACTCCGGGTCACCGACCGTCCCCACTCCACTCTGGGTCACTGTCCACACTCCAATCTGGGTCACTGACCGTTCCCTCTCTGTTCTGGGTCACTGACCGTCCCCACTCCACTCCGTGTCACTGACCGTCCCCACTCCACTCTGGGTCACTGACTGTCCCCACTCCACTCTGGGTCACTGACCGTCCCCACTCCACTCTGGGTCACTGACTGTACACACTCCAATCTGGGTCACTGACCGTCACCACTCCACTCCGGGTCACCGACCGTCCCCACTCCACTCTGGGTCACTGTCCACACTCCAATCTGGGTCACTGACCGTTCCCTCTCTGTTCTGGGTCACTGACCGTCCCCACTCCACTCCGTGTCACTGACCGTCCCCACTCCACTCTGGGTCACTGACTGTCCCCACTCCACTCTGGGTCACTGACTGTCCACACTCCACTCCGGGTCACTGACCGTCCCCACACCTCTCTGGGTCACTGACTCTCCCCACTCCTCTCTGGGTCACTGACTCTCCCCACTCCTCTCTGGGTCACTGACTGTCCCCACTCCACTCTGGGTAACTGACTCTCCCCACTCCACTAAGGGTCACTGACTGTCCCCACTCTGCTCCGGGTCACAGATCGTCCCGACTCCACTCTGGGTCACAGACCGTCCCCACTCCTCTCTGGGTAACTGACTCTCCCCACTCCACTCCGCGTCACTGACTGTCCCCACTCTGCTCCGGGTCACAGATCGTCCTGACTCCACTCTGGGTCACTGACTGTCCCCGCTCCGCTCCGGGTCACTGACTGTCCCCACTCCACTCTGGGTCACAGATCGTCCCGACTCCACTCTGGGTCACTGACTCTCGCCAGGCCACTCCGGGTCACTGACCATCCCCACTCCACTCTGGGTCACTGACTCTCCCCACTCCACTCCGTGTCACTGACCATCACAACTCCACTCTGGGTCACTGACCGTCCCCTCTCCACTCTGGGTCACTGACTGTCCCCACTCCACTCTGGTTCACTGACTGCCCCCACTCCACTCCGGGTCACTGACCGTCCCCACTCTGTTCTGGGTCACAGATTCTCTCCACTCCACTCTGGGTCACTGACTCTCGCCAGGCCACTCTGGGTCACTGACCGTCCCCACTCCAATCTGGGTCACTGACTGTCCCCACTCCACTATGTGTCACTGGCTGTCTCCACTCCACACTGGGTCACTGACCATCCCCACTCCACTCTGGGTCACTGACGGTCCACAGTCCATTCTGGGTCACAGATCGTCCCGACCCCACTCTGGGTCACTGACCGTTCCCACTCCACTATGGGTGACTGGCTGTCCCCTCTCCACTCTGGCCCACTGACTGTCCCCACTCCACTCCGGGTCACTGACTGTCCACTCTCCACTCTGGGTTACAGATCGTCCCGACTCCACTCTGGGTCACTGACTCTCGCCAGGCCACACCGGGTCACTGACGGTCCCCACTCCACTGTGGGTCACTGACTGTCCCCACTCCACTCCGGGTCACTGACCGTCCCCACTCTGCTCTGGGTCACTGACCGTCCCCACTCCACTCCGGGTCACTGACCGTCCCCAATCTGCTCTGGGTCACTGACCGTTCCCCACTCCACTCTGGGTCACTGACCGTCCCCACTCCACTCCGGGTCACTGACTGACCCCACTCCTCTCCGGGTCACTGACTGTCCCCACTCCACTCTGGGTCACTGACTGTCCCCACTCCTCTCCGGGTCACTGACCATCCCCTCTCCACTCTGGGTCACTGACCGTCCCCACTCCACTCTGGGTCACTGACCGACTGTCCACACTCCACTCCGGGTCACTGACCGTCCCCTCTCCACTCTGGATCACAGACTGTCTCCTCTCCACTCTGGGTCACTGACCGTCCCCACTCCACTCCGGGTCACTGACCGTCCCCACTCAACTCCGGGTCACTGACCGTCCCCACTCCTCTCCGGGTCACTGACTGTCCACACTCCAATCTGGGTCACTGACCGTCCCCACTCCACTCTAGGTCACTGACCGTCCCCACTCCACTCTGGGTCACTGACCGTCCACACTCCAATCTGGGTCACTGACCGTCCCCAATCCACTCTGGGTCACTGACTGTCCACACTCCTCTCATGGTCTCTGACCGTCCCCACTCCACTCTGGGTCACTGACTGTACACACTCCACTCTGGGTCACTGACCGTCCCCACTCCACTTTCGGTCACTGACCGTCCCCACACCACTCTGGGTCACTGACTGTACACTCTCCAATCTGGGTCACTGACCGTCCCCACTCCACTCCGGGTCACCGACTGTCCCCACTCCACTCTGGGTCACTGACTGTCCACACTCCACTCTGGGTCACTGACCGTCCCCTCTCTGTTCTGGGTCACTGACCGTCCCCACTCCACTCCGGGTCACTGACCGTCCCCACTCCACTCCGGGTCACTGACTGTCCCCACTCC
>NW_025213362.1:0-1864 GCF_004010195.1 Chiloscyllium plagiosum | reverse complement strand
CTACCAGCCTTCCCTTTCACCCTAACAGGAATATACTTTCTCTGGATTCTCGTTATCTCATTTCTGAAGGCTTCCCATTTTCCAGCCGTCCCTTTACCTGCAAACATCTGCCTCCAATCAGCTTTTGAAAGTTCTTGCCTAATACCGTCATAATTGGGCTTTCTCCAATTTAGAACTTCAACTTTTAGATCTGGTCTATCCTTTTCCATCACTATGTTAAAACGAATAGAACTATGGTCGCTGGCCCCAAAGTGCTCCCCCACTGACACCTCAGTCACCTGCCCTGCCTTATTTCTCAAGAGTAGGTCAAGTTTTGCACCTTCTCTAGTAGGTACATCCACATACTGAATCAGAACATTTTCTTGTACACACTTAACAAATTCCCCTCCATCCAAACCTTTAACACTATGGCAGTCCCAGTCTATGTTTGGAAAGTTAAAATCCCTTACCATAACCTCCCTATTATTCTTACAGATAACTGAAATCTCCTTACAAATTTGTTTCTCAATTTCTCACTGTTTATTATGGAGGGCCAGCCATACCTGTATTAGAAAGTTCTGCTGACTTCAAGTCTGCTTTTGATGATACACTGAAAATGTTCTCTTCTTTGAGACAGCTTTAGGTGGAGTAGATTTAATTTTGGGAGACATTTGGGATTGACTCCGATATGGTATAGTGGAAGCTTGTTATTTCCTGACATTTGTCCAGTTCCTACCGCACGGCTCAACTTTCCGAAAAGCTAACGAGGCTTTGGAAGGCACAACTTGGAAAAATCAGCTGGTTGAATTGAAGGTCTTCCTCTTTCCTCTTTCTTAATGTTGGAGTTGTACAGTGTGTTGATCATAAAGTCATAGAAATGCATGGCACAGAAACAACTCGTCCATGCCGACCAGATATCCTAACCTAATCTCGTCCCATTTGCCAGCAGTTGGCCTATATCCCTCTAAACCTGCTCATTCCATATACGCACCACCCTCTGCATGAAAAAGTTGCCCCTTAGGCCCCTCTTATATCTTTCCCCTCTCACCCTAAACCTATGCCCTCTAGTTCTGGACTCCCTGACCCCAGGGAAAAGACCTTGTCTATTCCCCCTATCCATCCCCCTCATGATTTTATAAACCTCTATAAGGTCACCCCTCAGACTCCGACGCTCCAGGGAAAACAGCCCTAGCCTGTTCAGCTTCTCCTTATAGCTCAAATGCTCCAACCCTGGCAACATCCTTGTAAATCTTTTCTGAACCTTTTCAAGTTTCACAACATCCTTCCGATAGGAAGGAGACCAAGCCACAGCCGTCATCGTGGCTATCCCATGAGGTTGAGGATGATGGACTTCATTCCATTGATCTATTTACGGGCTTTCAAGTGGCTTATGAGTCCAATCTTGGCTTTGAAAGTTCTTCCGCATTCAGGACAAATAGTTCCAGATCGGGCTTTGCTTGTTGCTGCCTCACTTTCCGTTTTCTTTTCTTCTAACTCTGCACATGTATTGGCTTTGAAGGTTGCTGTTCCTTCTCGGACAATGGTTTGCCAGAATTTCCTGTCCTTGGCATTGGTTTCCCAATTGTTGATGTTGATGTTACATTTCTTTATGTTGGCTTTTAAAATGTCTTTGAATCTCTTCTGTTGTCTGCCTCTTTTAAATTTTCCTTCTTTAAGCTGGGAGTCGAAGATTTGTTTCAACAGACGTTCGTCTTTCATCTGAACAACATGACCACCTCCATTTGAGTTGGTTTTTGATGGCGTAGGCTTCAATGCTTGTTATTTTTGCTTCATTCAGCACCCTGACGTTGGTTCATCTACCTTCCCAGCTGATGTTCAAAGGTAGCATTGATGGAACGTTTTCAAGTGCCTTCAGATGTCGTTG
>NW_025213361.1:28995-32421 GCF_004010195.1 Chiloscyllium plagiosum | reverse complement strand
TACAGCTATAGCTCGGCAATTACATTTGGTAGATCCGCCATCAGGCTCTTTGGAAATGGCTGGAATTTAATTTCAAATGAGGCACTTTCAACACGAGAAGGAAGTGAAACAGTTGAATTATGATGAAAAGGAGAAATAAAAGAAAAGGAAATGAAGAAGAAAGAGAGAAAAAGGGAAGAAAAGCAGAGAGTTTCAACTTAAACAGTTAGTAATTAGAGAGAAAAGTTGACATAGAAATTGATGATGAAGGTAGACGGTCGGCTGGATGAGGAGGATAGTGAGAATGAGCAACCCTATAGTAGCCAATAGCCTAATGTGGTTCTGTTTAAATGCGCCCAGGCATTATATAAATTTGATGCGAAGGATGGGGAGGCCTTTTGTATTTCATTTGAGAAAGTGGCTAAACAAATGCAGTGACCAGTGACCATGTCGATTTAATTTATCCAAACAAAGCTGATATGTATTTGCATCCCTATCGGAGGACGTATCTGGCCAGTATGGGGTGGTGAAGAAAGCCATCTGAAGTGTATGTGAGCTTGTGCCAGAAGCCGACAGACAGCGTTTCAGAAATCTAAAAAAGGGTCCCTGGTTAAACGCACATTGAGTTTGAAAGGATCAAACAAAGTAATTTTGAAAGGTAGGTAATGGTATTAAAACAGAGCAAACCTATGATAATTTTAGAGACATTCTAATTTTGGAGAAGTTCAACAATTCACTTCCTGCAGTCGTGAGAACGCGGATGGAAGAGCAGATCGTTAAAATGGCAAGATTAGAAGCTGAAATGGCTGATGATGATGATTGTGTTCAGAAATCAAAGTTTCTGTGAGGGATTGAGAAGAATGTACGAGATCTTCTTAAAACATTTACCTGTGAGAGTAAGCTTTACTGGCATAGGCCAGGAGTAGCAGGTAAAGAGGTTACAGCATTAAGAGGTACAGAAATATGTAATTCTTTTATGCTGAGACATGAGGAGCTATGTCATTCAGAGGGAATATTGGAGAGATGAGGAGTGCTCCATTATGTAACGTGTGGTTGGAGTGTCCAGTGGAAACATCAACAGATTTATTCCACAAATGGGGAAGGAGGCCTTGAGCTTGCTGTTGGCGTTACAATATTTCAGCATTTAAATTGCGAATAACGTGCCTGAGACAAATCTCAGAGAGACAGATCTCTGAGTCACTGATAGTGATTCCTTAAAGTTTTGGAGAAGTTTAGGAAGAATAATACCAGTCTGTTTCGATTGAGCTTATTATTGCTGCCATTCAGTTTGAAACTATTCAGATGACAGGGCGAGAAAAACCAAGTTTTGACACGTTGTGGAGACTTGGATGAAGAAAGACAAAGGCATTCTGTGGCAGGAGTAAAATGTCTGAAATCGAAACTAGTTGTGAGCATTTGTATGCTCAGAGTCAATGTAATATATATGCATTTCAGTCTGCTAATAGAGGAAGGTTCGGAGGTCTAAAATGAATCCATCTTTGTATATTGATGGATCATTTTATTGAAAGTGGAGTCGCAAAGATATTATCACTGTAAAAATGTTATTTTCTCTTGGGTTTTTTTTTGTAAGAGAGGTTTTCAAGGCAGAGATGCAGAACTTCTGTCTGAAAACAGTTTAAGTAAATAACTGAGAAAGCCTTTAGATTTCATTAAAACGAAGGTAACAATAGAAGGACAGTGGCCAGCTCTCCCAGACCAGGTTTTCTCGTTTTGTTTTTAGCTGCAGCATTCAGAAGCAGCTGGGGACCCCAGAAGGGTGAGAAGTTTTAATACATGATCCCCAGCTGCTGTTCTCTCTGAGATCTCTGTTGATGCTGTTTCCTCCTGTATTGGAAAACTGCTGTAAGGATCTGTATTTGAATATGTCTTTGTGCCAAGCGGTGTAAACCAAGAAGGTACGGTATCTATTGTTTTTGTAAGTGCTCCAACATATAAGCTATCCAAAATTTTTCTTTTCTTTGATTGTATTTCAAATAAAGCATTTGATAGATTACGTTTTGCTTAATGTCGAGTGGTTTGACAAGTCACAACATATCTGTAAGGCACACTTCACATTTATATTCAAAATAAGGAAAGGTTTGGGTCTAAGCAGCCTTCTTAAAATATTTTGGGGGGATCTGGTCTGGTCCACAACACTTGTAGCCGAGGAGTCTGTGACTGACTCCTGTTATTGAAAAGTTAGTGAAGGGGCTGGGGATGGTTTGCTGGAGGTTGTGTTGTGAGTTGCCTGAGACATTCAGGGAGACCTGAGGATTTGGTGATCCAACTCGGATGGAGCATGGGGACTGTAGTTACAGCATCTGGGTCTGCAACATGAACAACAACTGAAGCAGAGGCTACAGAGAGGGGAAGCTCTGGATCAACATTGTGTGTGTGTTGGGAAAGGGATCTGCTGTATCCATCCCGGGTTTTCCAGGAACAGCTTCCCAAGCTCCACTTAACCCAGGAACAGAATGTGAGGAGATCCTCATTGAACAAGTAGCTGCTAACAGAATGGTGTCACCTCATTCAACATGACCTGCAGCTTCATACCGGGGGAGGACAGTGCTGCCAGTGGCTGTTAGGTTCACAATTTCAATTAGGTTCTATGATCCGGAACTTTCCAGGCAGGTGTGGGTGAGATATCCATCATCTCCCAGTATCTCAACATGGATGAGGTAAATACATTGTTTCTCCCACAGCAGGGAACTGCCGGGTGTATCCTTATTTTCCCAGCACAGTGGGCTTCTCTTCGGTGTACATGGCATCTTCAGAGTATGCATGTCAATGGGGAGAGGTAGAGGAACTGAAGGAGCTCTCTCTCTATTAATGTTACAGTGTGCCCATGTACAATACGTCATGCTGGTGAATATCCCTGTCCTGAAAGCAGCCACAGTTCCTTCATTCAGAAGCAGGCAGCCCTTCCCAACGTCCATTGAGAAAGGAATGAATGCATCTTGGAGGAAGACCGTCCCGTTGATACACATTTCAAAACATCATCGCATCACCAACCAACCACATCAAAATATTGCATGGCGTCACTTGGAGCACCAAGGAGCAGACGATCAGGGATCGAGCAAAACCTCCCATGTCTGCACGGATCTCAGTGAACCTCCCAGTATCCAGCATCATTAAGTCCTGTAATCCCTCTCTATTTCAGTAACATACTGACTTCCATTATTTCTGTAAATGAAATTACAGATTATATCATGTTATATTCCACCTGCCAAACGATTATCCATTGCTTTTACCACTCTGTATATATTTGCAGACTCTCCAAACTCTCTTGATAATATAATCTCTTCCTTATCACAAAGACATCACCAAACTTAGTATCAGTACATCTGTTCCATCCCACTGATCATTAATATAGATTGTATATAGTTGAAGACCCAGCGGTGGTTGCTATATGACTCAATAGTTTACGACCTGTCCAACTGATTAAGA
>NW_025213361.1:24573-28045 GCF_004010195.1 Chiloscyllium plagiosum | reverse complement strand
GTTCTGGTGAGTTGTCTGAGAGTGGCTGTTGGTTTGTGTGCTGTTATAAGTCCTAGTGGTCGCAGTAGTCTGGCTGTCAGTTCAGAAATGTCTTTGATGTATGGTAGTGTGGCTAGTCCTTTGGGTTGTGGCATGTCCTCATTCCGTTGCCTTTCCCTTAGGCATCTGTTGATGAAATTGCCGGGGTATCTGTTTTTGGCGAATACATTGTAGAGGTGTTCTTCCTCTTTTTGCGGTTCTGGTGTACTGCAGTGTGTTGTGGCCCTTTTGAACAGTCTTGATGCAACTTCTTTTGTGTGTGTTGGGGTGGTTGCTTTCGTAGTTTAAGACTTGGTCTGTGTGTGTGGCTTTCCTGTATACCTTTGTGGTGAATTCTCCATTCAGTGTTCTCTGTACCATCACATCTAGGAATGGGAGTTGGTTGTCCTTTTCTTCCTCTCTAGTGAATTGGATTCCTGTGAGTGAGGCGTTGATGATCCGGTGTGTGTTCTCTGTAATCATTAAAAACACAGAAATAAAGGTATCACCTACATATCTGACCCAGAGTTTGGATTGAATTTGCGGTAAGACTTTTTGTTCTAACCTTTGCATTATTGCTTCTGCTATGAGTCCAGAGATGGATGAGCCCATGGATGTGCTGTTGATTTGTTCATATATTTGGTTGTTGAATGTGAAGTGTGTTGTGAGGCACAGGTCCAGTAGTTTAAGTATATCATCTTTGTTCTGTATGTCCAGCAGGTTGGCTATTGTTTTTTTTATGGCTAGGGTTTTGTCGATAGAGGTGAACAGTGCCGTTACATCGAATGAGACCACAGTTACTTCCTTGTCTATGTGTATATTTCTGATGATGTCCAAGAATTCCTGTGTTGACTGTGTAGAGTGTCTGGATCCGCTGATCAGGTGTTACAGTTTCTGCTGTAGTTCTTTAGCCAGTTTGTGTGATGGCGTCCCTGGTAGTGATACTATGGGTCTGAGTGAGATATCTGGTTTGTGCACTTTAGGTATTCCACAGAATCTGGGGGGGCGTTGTTGCTTTCAGGTTTCATTCTCTGTAGGTCAAACCTGGTTATCTGTCCGTTTTTTTTGTAGGTTTCTCAGTGTGATGTTTATCCTATTGGTGAGCTGTGGGGTGGCGTCAAACTCCCTCTTTTGGTAGGTGCTGGTATCTGCAAATAGTTCTTGCGCTTTTTGGATGTCCTCTGCTTTGTCCAGGAGGACCGTCTTTCTGCCTTTGTCTGCTGGTAGTATGATTAAGTACTTATCGTTTCTTAGTGCTTTTAGTGCTTCCCTCTCCTTGGTGTTGAGGTTATGTGTTTGTCTTTTCCTTGTTATCAGGGGTACGATACTTTGTCTCACTGTTTGCTGTGTCGTTTCTGTCAGTCCATTGTTTCTGAGTGTGTATTCTCGTGCTGCTAGGAAGTCTGCTGTCTTGGCGTCTAGTTGGTTGTAGTTGAGTCCATTGGCCAGTATTGTTCTTTTCGTATCTGTGAGCTGTCTGTGGGAGTGGTTTCTAACCCAGGAATGTGTTGTGGTGTCCTCTCTGTTGTGTATTATTTTGGCCATTTTTTTAAGTGCCGTTTTTAATCACATCGACCTGAACCCAATATAACGGCCACTGCAGCGGACTGACAACCAGAAGCGGCAGATACAAACCACTATAAATGCCGGAGGAAACATCACAGAAACGCTTCACGGGAGAATCCCAAGCATTGATGATGTCAACTAGACAGGGGATGAAACGTCTGCAACACAAATTCCCAGCTCGGCGAACACAACTATTGAATACAATCTGGCTGATGTCATCTCTGCTCCGCCATTGAATACAATCATGGCTGATGTCATCGCGGCCTCTGTTCCACTTTCCTGCCATCTCTCAATCCTAAATCTCTGGTCTCTTGCTATAGATTGCGCCACATGAAAATATATCCACTCCACATATACACTTACAATTACTCTTAACATTTAGCAGATCTCAATGAGATCGCCTTTCATTCTTATGAACTTGAGAATATAAGCCTGAACTGCTCAATTTCTCTTCATGTGACAAATGTTTCATCTCTGGCATTCATCTAATGAACTTCTTCTGAATTGCCGCCAATTGAAATGCATCCCTCCACAAGTCAGCGCACCCAAACCGTACTCCAGTTGCAGAGTCGTGAATGCCTTGCAAAGCTACACCAACACACCTTACCTTTCTACTCTGTCATTTTCAAAATAAACTCTGAAATTATGCTTGCATTTCTCATTACTTGCAGTTCCCCGCACTTCTCTGATATGCAAGCGGACACCCATATCCCTCTGCTCCTAAGCACTTTGAAGTTTCTCTCCAGTTAGATAATAATTTGCCTTTCTATTACGCTGGCCTACTTGAATAATCCCATATTTATCCACTTTAATTTTCATTGCCAAGTTTTGACCTATTCAACCAACCTATCCATATTTATTTTTATATCTCTTCCATCTTCGTTCCGAAGTAATTTCCCACCACTGTCAGTGTCCTCTGAAACTAGTATTTTCTATCCCGTGAACCGAGAAATAATATCGAACTCAAGTAGTTGAGGCATGAGTACTGAAATCTATGGCACCCCACAAGTTGCATTTGCCAAAAGAAAATGACAGATTTATTCCATCTGACTGAATTTTGTTGGTCAATCAATCCTCCATCCAAGACAATAAATTACTCCTAAACCGATGTTGTCTTATCTTACAACTTACTCTTTGGAGAAGCGACATATCCGATGCTCTCAGGAAGACGAGATATTTCATCTCCAGGAATCCTACTATCCACCTTGTTTGTCACATCCTTTAGTAACTCAAGCAAACAATTCATACTCGGTTTAGCCTTCGTAAAACCATATTGACTCTGATGGATTGTGGTTTAACTTTGCAAATGTCCTCAACAACGGATTCCAATAATATGCCTTAAATTACAGTAGTTTTTTAGTTACGTTTTACTCCCTAATGTATACAGTTATTACAAGTTCTTCCCTTTTGAAAAACTTTACGTTTTCTTTGAAATCCTGTTTAGCGGGCATACGTTTTTAAGGGATCTGCTCCAATTGCTGTGTAAGAATGGATTCATCATCCTACAAACTCGATCGGCTGACGTCTTTCTGGTTTTCCGATAATCTCATCTGTATGGCCAGAATGACCTCCTCCTGTTGATGTGTTGACCCCCTCCTGTTAGAGGGTTGGGAGATTATGGAATCTTCCTGTTGCTGTGTAACATTTTGAGGGGATGATGCGTCTTCTCATATTCTTCCATAACAGGCTAGAGATACTGAACCAGTCTCCTCATGCATCCCTGAGATGGGACTGAGGGAGTGATTGGTTTTCTCCTGTTCTCACACAACAGACACGTATCTGAATTACCTCCAACTTTCTTATTAAAAACTGCCTCAGATACTTTGTATCCTTATCCAATTCCCCTACAAAGGATCAGAGGGGCTGAATGACCTCCTGTTATCCCAGT
>NW_025213361.1:14133-23730 GCF_004010195.1 Chiloscyllium plagiosum | reverse complement strand
CACTGTTTAAATTATATCTAAGCTGTGTTAACCCAACTGAACGCTAATGCTGGGAAAAATGGATTTCATGAGCATGTGTTAGATGGCTTCTATTAACATTATGTCGAGCACCAAGCTCGAGAGCAGGTTATTTAGGAATTGGTGTTGGATGATCAGAAGAGCTCATTGAAAACTTTGCTGTAAGAGACCTTTTGGGAACAGTGACCACAATGTATTGGTTTTCTTTTATGATGTTTGAGTACACGACAGTTTTTGCTTTATTTGAAGTATCCGTTATAAATCTGAATCATGCAGGCCATGAAGGTGTGAGGAGAAAGTGGAGACTACAGATGCTGGAGATCAGAGTCGAAGAGTATGGTGCTGGAAAAGCATAGACAGGCAGCATACTCGGAGCAGGAGTGTAGATGTTTTGGACATAAGCCCTTCGTCAGGAATGAGGCTTGTGGGCCAAGGGGGCGGAGAGATAAATGAGAAGTGAGTGTGGTAGGGGGGAGGTAGCTGGGAATGTGATAGGTAGATGAAGGTGGGGCTGAAAGTGGAAGATGATGAACGGAGATAGAACGCCTCATCTACTGCACCCATTAAACCCAATGTGGTCTTCTCTAATTTAGAGAGACAGGACGCCAACTTGTGGATCATTTCAGAAAATATCCCTGGGGCAACCACATTGACCAACTCCACAGTCTTGTGGCTGAGCACTTTAACTCCCCGTCCCACTCTGCCAAGGACATGAGGGTTCTGGGCGTGCTCTGTCTCCACTCCCTCACCACCAGAAGCCTGGAGGAAGAAATCCTCATAGTTTGTGAGAAGATTAGTAGCTCGGGTGCTCGTTGTTGTGGTTCTGCCTTGGGATCCTGCAACCACAGGGGTCAATGTGGATTTCACCAGTTTCCCCACTTCCCCAAACCCCACCTTATTCCAGTCCAAACCTCCAACTCAGCACCGCCCTTTTGAACGTTCATTTGTATCCACCTTCCATTCCATCAGCCCCACCTTCATCTACTTCTTAGATCAAAGGAGGCAGCTTAGAAAAATGCCAAGTGTTGTAGTAAGCCAGTGGATTCAGAGAAATGTAAGGCCCAGTGAAGGATGATCAAGAAACTGAGAAGAAAATCAAAAACGTAAAGAATGCAAATAAAAGAAAAGCATAAAGACTGCTAAAACGCTTCTGTCAATGTATGAAACAAAATCAAAAACAAGGTCAAATGTGGGACAGTGAGTGTGCAGACAGGATCCTTTACTTTAGAGAACAGAGAAATCACAGGGAAAAGAAACAATAATTTTTGTGTCCATCTTCAAGGAAGAATATCCAGAAATTCTCCCAGAAATACCAAGAGACTATGGGACTTGTGTAAGTAAAGTCTAAGGTCATTCATATCAGTGATGAGGTCGTCATTGAAAAGATAGCTAGATTGAGTATAGATAAATCTGACAGACCAGATGTACTTCATACAAGAATTTCCGATGAAGCAGCAATGGACATATTGATTGCATTGCGGATTTTCATATTATTTTCCTACACATTACTGAAAGGCATTTAGCCAATCTGAATAAGGTGAAGGTTATAAATATTATCGACCGTTTAAGAAAAGATGAGGATAGAGAGCGGTGAACTACAGACCGGTTAACTTGTCGTCCGTGGTTGGGTGTCTGTTGAACTCTAATACAAAGAACGTGCTGCTAGATATAGAGAAAGAAATGGCAAAACTCGCAAGTATGATAATATATCGATGAAATGAAAGCCATAAGTGGCAAATACTTTTTCTAATGGTTTGATCATGATTCTTGTAGACATAGGCAATGAAGAACCAATGGATAACGTATAGTTGGAGATTCAGAAGCATTTTTTTAAGTACTGACATGTAAACTCATAAGAAAAATTAAAGCCCAAGGTATTGGGAAGAATATATGCAAATGAGACGGTATAAATTAGGTTTACATTCATGTGAATGCAATTGCAATGTAGAAGATGTCGTGCACCAGTTGCATAGAGTGTTGTTGAGACTAGCCTTAAAGTATTGTGTACCGTTTGGAGTCCCAATCTAAGATAGAATATACTGACTACACAGGAACCGCAAAAGGTATTATCCAGATTAATCCATAAAATGGCAAGATTGTCTGATGAGGAAACTCAGACTGTGATCTTGAGTTTCATATGGTGAAACTTAGAAACAACGAGGGGACTGAATAACAGAGGGACATGGAGAAATGCAAACAGGCGAACTTAGCGAGAATCCCACGATATTCTACACGTACAATTCGAACATAATTATCAGCCAACAGTTCGTGTCCATTAGAAACCAAAGGAGACAATCTGTGTGTGAAGCTGGTGAACATTTATGGATTGTTACATGAGACATTCACATCTGTTTTACTTGGGAGAAGGAGGAGCAGGTACAGAATTCGAGAAGATAAACTGGAAAGCTCTTGAACAGATTGATGTAAAATACGAGCAGGGGTTTGAGGCTTTGTCTGCTATACATTTGGACCAATCCCCGGTCTGGGTGAGTTGTATCACAGGCTGTTGTGGGTGTCAAAGGAGGAAAGACCCTGACTGAAAATTTTAATTAGAATCTGACCATAGGGGAGGTGCCAGATGACTGGAGAACAGCTAATATGATTCCACTTTACAGTAAGGGTGGTAGAGATAGACCAGGGAATTATAGAGGAGCGAGTGTTCGATCACTGTTGGGGAAACTACTGGAGAAAATAGCAAAGGAGAAAATTGAACTCCAATCAGAGTGGCAAGGCTTGATCAGGGATAATCATCATGAATTTATCAGAGGGAAGTCACATCTAATGAATTTGATTGAATTTGAGGAGGTCGCTTATTCAGTCTTGCAGCAATGCCTTTGACAAAATTCCACATGGGAAATTGAAAAATAAAGTACAATCTCACAGTATCAAGGATAACTTGACAAGTTATAACGAAAGTTGTCTTAGTTTCAGGAGATAGAGGGTGGTGGGAGAAGGCTGTTTGTGTGACTTGAGTAACGTGTCCCCTGGTGTCCCACAGGGATCAGTGCGGTGTCCCTTATTGTTTGTGTTTATTCATAAATGATGTAGATGTGAATCTGCAGGGGGTGCGTAGAGGAAGTGGAAGTTGTGATAAGTAAGTTTGCGTTTGATACAATGATTGGCCGGGTTGTTGGCAGTGAGGAGGAAGGCCTTATGTTGCAGGAAGATACAGAAGGAATGGTCAGACGGGTGGATCAAAGGCAGATGGAATGTAAACCTGATAAATATGAGGTGATGCACTTTGGAAGAAGGAACCAGACAGGGGAGTACTCAGTGAATGGCAGCACACGAGGAAGCTCAGAGTGTGCTCCTCCACACATCCCTGAATGTGACTGGACAGGGTAATGGGCTAGTTAAGAATTGGACCTTGGGTGCAGCGTTTATTAAACAGTGCGTAGATTATAAGAGCTATACAGGGCTTTGGTTAGTCCAAGATGGAATAGTGTGTGGAGTTCTGGGAGCCACATTACAGGAAGGATGTGATTGCACTGGACGGTCTGCATAGGAGATTCACCAGGATGTTCCCTGGGATGGAGCATATCAGCTATGGAGAGAGGCTGGATAAGCTCGGGTTGCTTACCTTGGAGCAGAGAAGGCTGAGGGGGATGTGATTCAGAAGGATAAGATAATGAGGGACATGGACAGGGTGGATAGACAGCAGCTGTTCCTTTTAGTCAGAGGGATAAGAACAAGGGAGCATACTTTTAAATGGAAGGGTTTGAGGTACACAGAGGATTGTTTTTTTTTCACACAGAGGGTGTTGGGGTCTGGAATGCACTTGCTAGGCGGGGGGGGGGGGGGGGGGGGTGGTTAGCATGGGTAACCCCACAAACGTTAAAAAGTGCTTGCACGAGCATTTGGAAGTGTCCTAGCATTCCTGGCTCTGGGCCTGGTGTTGGAAAGTGGGACTAATATAGATCGTGCTGTATTTCTTTTGGCACAGAGTCTATACTCCTGTGAGTGTATGGTGGGGAAGGTCAATTATTGAGCATCTAAAGGCAGAAATTGATCGGTTTCTGAAGAGTATATTCACAAGGGTTATAAGAGTGAACTGTAATAGCTTGTTAAATCATGTCAATGTGAGAAGTATGAGAAAATAAGTGCAGCTTCCTTACAATCTGAAATCAGAGAATGGGCAATGGGGACTAGGGAAATGGCAGAACTATGAAGCCATTACTTCAGTTCTGTCTTCACAGAACTTTCTAACAATACTAGGAAAACCAAGTCTGGTGTGGGAAAATGACATAGTACACGAAACATAGAACATAGTAAGTAAATGGTTTAGGAGAAATTATTGGGAGTGAAAATAATGGGCATAGACAACATTAACATAGGTTTTTGAAATGAGAATTATGATTGTGAAAGAGACTGGGAGACAAATGAAAGAGAAGCAATGGAGGTAATACATTAGGATTTTCAGAAAAACTTTGGAAAATCGACAAACCTAGTTTGCAAAATCAAATCTTAGTGGATTGAGGCTAATATATGGCCATGTTTCTAGAATGGGACAGCTGGCAGGAAACAGTGAATAGAAATAAACAGACTCGGCAAGCAACAGCCTGGCATTATCTGTAAGGTATGATTCTGTGAGTATGACTATGCCCCAGACTCCCCATCACCTTTCTCGGATATCTCTTGACTCACCAGCAGGACAGACACAGCAGAAGTGGCGGCACAGTGGGATGCAGTTGGAAGGGAATTGCTCTTTGAGTCCTAAATAGTGACTCTGTTAACCATGTAGTCTCATGGCGTTAGTTGACACATGGGAAAGGAAACCCCCTGCTGATTACCATGCCTCTCTCAACTGGTGAATCAGTACTCCTCCATGCTGATCAACACTTGAAGGAAACTCTTAGGGTGGTAAGTACGCAAAATGTACTCTCGGTGGGGGATTTCAATGTCCACCATCAAGAGTGTCTCTGCAGCAGCATTACTGATCGAGCTGGTCGGATCCTAAATGATGTAACAGCTCGACTGGGTCTGTGGTGTAGGAACCAACTAGAGGAAAATATATACTTGACCACAGCCTTACTATTCTGCCAATTGCAGAAGTATCTGCACATGACAATATTGGTAAGAGTGACTACCGCATAGTAATTGTGGAGACAAGTCACACCTTTACATTGAGAATAAGCTCCATCATTTTGAGTGGCACTATCCACGTACTAATTAAGACAGACTTCGAACAGATATAGCAGTTCAAGTCTGGGTTTCCATAAGGTATTGTGGGTCAGCAATAGCAGCAGAATTGTACTCCTGCACAATTACATGGCCTGGCACATACCCCTCTCAACAATTACCATCAATCCAGAGGACCAACCTTGGTTCATTGGTGAGTGCAGGAGGGCAGGAGCAGCACTGGGCACACTTGACATTGAGATGTCAGCCTGGTGAAACCACCAAACGACTACAATTGTGCTAAACAGCAGAAGCAGTAAGTGATGGACAGAGCTAAGTGATCCTACAAGCAACAGTTCAGATTTAAGCTCTGGAGTCTTTCCACTTCTAGTCGAAAAACGCTGCGGACAATTAAATAATTCACTGGAGGAGGAGTTCCACAAATATCCCCATCCTTAATGGTGGAAGAGCCCAGCACTTCAGTGTAAAAGATAATGCTGACACATTTCAACAATCTTCATTCAAAAAGGTTGAGTGGATGATCCATCTCAGCCTCCTCCAGTGGTCTTCAGTAATTCAGTTACCAGTCATCAACCAATTTGATTCATTCCACGTGATATCCAGATGCAGTTGGAGACATTAGATACTCCAAAGGTGACATTCCCTGACAACATTCTGGCAATAGTACTGAAAACTTGTGCAACAGAACGTGTCACTGCCCTTGCCAAGCTGTTCCACTATCGTTACAACAATGACATTTACCCGAGTATGTGGAAAATTACCCAAGTATCTCCTATACATAAAATGTAGAACAAATCCAATCCGGCCAATTACCACCCCATCAGTCTACTCTCGATCATTAGTAAAGTGATGAAAGGTGTCAGTGCTTTCAAGCAGCACTTGCTCAGCAATAACCTGGTCAATGAGGTCAGTTTGGACTCCAGCAGGGTCATTCAGCTCCTGATCTCATTTCCTTGGTTCAAACATGGACAAAAGAGCTGAATTCCAGAGGTGGCTTGAGAGTGACAGCCCTTTAAAACAAGACTCCTTCGACCAAGTGTGGTATCAAAGGGCCTTAGCAAAACTGGATTGAATGGGCATCAGGATCAACCCCCCTCCCCCCCTCGGTTGGAATCATACCTGACACGTAGGAAGAAGGTCATGGTTGATGAAGGTCCGTCAACTCAGCTCCAGGACAAGTCTGTAGGAGTCCCTCAGGCAGTGGCCTCGGCCCAAGCGTCTTCAGGATTGCTTCATCAATGACTTTTCCTCTATTATAATGTCAGAATTGGGGAGGTTCGCAAATGATTGCACAATGTTCAGCAACATTTGTGGCTCCTCAGATACTGAATCAGGCCATATCCAAATGCGACAAGATCTGGACAGCATCCAGGCTGACATGTGGCAAGTAATATTCACACCACACAAATGCCAGACCATGATCATCACCACTAAAATAGAATCTAACCTTTGCCCCTTGGCATTCAATGGTGGTACCACTACTGAATTCCCCAGTATCAAAATTCTGGGGGTAATCATTACTCAGAAACTCACTGGACTCGCCACATAAACACAGTAACTACAAGAGCAGGTCAGAAGCAAGGAATACTGCGACGAGTAACTCACATTCTTACTTCCATTATCTACAATGCATAAGGCAGAGGTGTGATAGGGTACTCCCCATTTTCCTGGATGATTGCATCTGCAACAACACTCAAGAAGCTTGATACCATCCTGGACAAAGCAGTCGGTTGGAGTTTCGTTTCATCCACAATGCTCCACCATCAACACTCAGCAGTAGCAGTGTTTTACTATCTACATGTTGCACTGAAATGATTCACCAAAGATCCTCAGACACCATCTTCCCAACACACAACCACGTCTATTCAGAAGGACGAGGGCAGCAGATGTGTGGGAACCTCACCATCTTCAAGTTCCCCCCCAAGCCATTCACCATCCTGCCTTGGAAATATATCAACGTTCCTTCACAGTCGCTGGGTCAGAATCCTGGGATTCCCTCCCTAATAGCATTGTGGTTCAACTGCACAGGTGGACTACAGCGGTACAAGGCCACCACCACCTTCTCAAAGGAAACTAGTGTCAGGCACAAATGCCCGCCCAGCCAGAGACACCCAGATTCACGAAATAAAGAAATTGGAAAAAACAATTAACAGAGGTAGGTTGCTGAGGTATCGCAGGGATCGGTGGTCAGGCTCCAGCTGTTCAGAATACCCATTAAACATTTGGTTGCTGGAATCAAATACAATATATCATAACCTGCTGACTGCACTAAATGATGTTGGGTTGTGAGTGGGTAAGGAGATTGTAAAAAAAGCTCCAAGGTGACTAGGACAAGTGCGGTGAATGGGCAAATACGTAGCAGATGGAGAGCAAGGTGGGTAGAGGTGATGGTATGCCCTTTGGTGGGAACAAGAGTTTGGATACCTATGTTTGAAAAGGGATTGTTTGAACCATGTTGATGTACAAAGTGGTGTATGCTCGTTTTGTTGTTTCCTTCTGAGCAACTTTCCGAGGTCTCTGCAGCGCAGTGAGTACTCAACCCAGAGGTCAATACTGGGAATGGCATTATCACGCTGACCAGTGTGCATAGACCCTCCAAGGGAGGAGCTGTAACATTGAAAAGGATCTGGATCTCCCTGTACACCAGTCACTGAAAGCAATATTGCTGGAACAAAAAGCAGTTAGGAAGTTAAATGGTGCATTGACCTTCATTTCGGGAGGATTTGAGTCCAGGAGTAAGGGTGTCGTACTGCAGCTGTACAGGCCCTTGGAGAGGACCAGTCTCGAACATTGTGCAGTATTGTATGCAGTTTTGGTCTCCTTACCTTATAAAGGACAAACCTGATATTGAGGGAGAGCAGCGAAGGATGACCAGACTGATCTCTGGGATGACAGGCTTGTTGTGTGAGCAGAGTTTGGGGCGACTGGGCCTATATTCCATGGGCTTAGTGAAATGTATAAACCTCCGTCAGGGTGTGACAGATGGAAGCAGGGATGATAATACCCCAGGCTGGGACGTCTAAAACAAGGGCCCACAGTATTAGGTACTGGCAGGACACTCTGCATTGAGATGAGAATAAATGTCTACACTCCGACACTGGTGATCGGGGGAATTCGCTCACACCTGGAAGCCAAGGCACTGAATATAAATAAGGATTTAGAGGCACTCAAGGGATGATGGCAGAGCAACAGTACGGTGTGGAAACAAAAGGCCAGCCATCATTATACTGAATTGGGTAGCAAACTCGATGGACCAAAGGGAGTATTGTACTTCCTATTTATAGCTTTCCAAGGTTAATCACACTAACGGATATATTCATTGTGTGGGATAAGTGCATTGAGGAGATGTTTGAATATGAACTAGAATGGGGAGGCTTAATGTGTTGTACGACCTCCTCCTTTACCGGTGTTTCTGTGTCGTCTGTGGGAAAGTTGTCACAAACTCTCAGATGTTAGGAAGGAGGTCTCTGCAGGGGCGACAGGATTGTGTTTCCCGTTCCCTTTTCCGATACCGACGTTGGTGCCGGCTGTTTTGTCTGGTTTTATCCTTTAAGAGCTCTGAACAACTTGATACAATTGACTGTCTTGCTTGGACGATTCAGAGACCATTAAAGAGTTTATCACATGTCTGTGTGTCTGGAATCAATTTTAGGCCACAACAGGAAAGCACGGGAGACTCACTTCTTGAAAGTACATCAGGGAAGGAAATTGGTGTTTACAATCGACATTGGCTTCAAGGGTACTATTACTGACACCAGATTTTGCATCTTAATATTTTATTAATTATATTTAACTACCACAAGCTGCCAGAGCATTAGCCTCGTCTAGATTAGTAATCCAGTGACATTTCCACAACAGCACCATCTCCACATGGGGACGGATCAGAAACCACATTGAGCATATTATTTCTGTGCTAATTGATAGCTCTGTCAGAAATAATTCCCACCAATTTCCCTATCGTGATTGTACTGAGGGAGCAGTAATTGGTCAGATTGTAATTATTCCCGTTTTAGGGAACTGGATATAGCTGAGTACTTTTCCACATTACCAGAGAGATGTCAGAGTTGGAGCTAGAATGAAACAGCTTCCCCAGGGACACGGCTTGTTGTGCAGCCCAAGTCTTCAGTCCCATTGCAGCAATGGGGTCAGGCCCCATTGCCTTTGTCATATCTACTGTGTTCAGCTGTTTCTGCATGTCACGTGCAGCGAATCGAATTGGTTGAAGGCTGGCATCTGTGATTCTGTGGGGATCATGATGAGGGTGAGATGGATCATCGACTCAACACTTATGGCTCAGGATGGTACAGATACTACATACTTGTCTTTTACTCTGATGTGTATTACTCTGTTCGATTATTTAGGATGGGGATGTTTGTGGAGCCCTTTCCTCCAGTCATTTGTTTCATCTAAGTAAGTAATCTAATCTAATCTAATCTAATC